>NC_041382.1:154887007-154925164 GCF_002162155.2 Triticum dicoccoides | reverse complement strand
CTCGACCTCCTCGCCGGATCTGCGTCGCCCGACCCCGCCACCGCCGGGTCGACCGCGCCCGCCGCCTCCCGAAGACCGCTCCGCCCGGAGCCCGCCCTCCCTCGCCGGACTGTCGCCACCTCCTCGAGCCCATTGCCTTCCCCCTGCAGCTCCCTTGTGAGCACCCCCTCCTATCCTCCTTCCCCTCCTTCCTTGCGTCGCGCGCGTGCGCCGGTACACACCATGGTGCCCCGCTGCGCCCCCCCGGCCTGCTCACTGCAGCCTGTGCACGCTCCCGTGCGTGGCCACGTTGCCGCTAGCCGGTAGCCCGCATGCCTAGTCCGCGCCTGCTTCCGCGCGCCCGCGCCGGCCCCATCCACCGCTGCTCCACGGCTCACCGGAGCCCGCCTCCCCTGGTGGCCTCAGGCACGCGTCCGCGCGACGCCGTCCCCTGCGCTCGCCGCCGCCGCGAACTGCGGCCTCGGTCAGTCGGCGCCCGCGTCCGGCGCCCCTGGGCTCCGTCCGCTGCACCCGGGTTAGCCTCGACGGGTGCCCACACCCGTGCCCGTTTGCCCGTTTGGCCCCTGGGGCCTATGACAGATGGGCCCCATGCCCATAACGTTTTATTAAAAAAAAGAGCAATTAGAAATAAAAATAATAAATAAATAAATGATTTAATAAAATTAATTATTAATTAGTTAATTATCTAATGAACTAATTAAGTTAATTAATCCGGTTTAATTAATTTAATTAACTAGTTGAGTTTAATTAACCTGATCAATTAACCTAAACCCTAATTAAACTAACAGTGTATGACAGGTGGGTCCCACGGGACCCACATGTCAGGTTGACCAGGTCAACGGTCAACGCTGACTGCTGACGTCAGCATGACATCATGCTGACGTCATAATTCCATTTTTCGAATTAATTAAACAATTAATTAAATTCCAGAAATTAATAAAATCTTTAGAAAATCATATCTTTTAATCCGTAACTCGGATTAAAATATTTTCAACATGAAAGTTGCTCAGAACGAAGAGACGAATCCGGATACGCAACCCGTTCGTCCGCCACACACCCCTAACATATCAAACTCGCAACTTTCCCCCTCCGGCTCCTCTGCCCGAAAACACGGAACACCGGGAATACTTTCCCGGATGATTTCCCCCTTCGCCAGCATCACCTACTACCGCGTTAGGGCACACCGAACACCGCGTATTGCCTTGTTATATTTTGTGATGCTTTGTTTGCTCTGTATTCATTATTTCTTCCCCCTCTTCTCTCCGGTAGACTACGAGACCGACGCTGCTGCTGCCCAGTTCGACTACGGAGTTGACGACCCCTCTCTCTTGCCAGAGCAACCAGGCAAGCCCCCCCTTGATCACCAGATATCGCCTATTCTCCTCTATACTGCTTGCATTAGAGTAGTGTAGCATGTTACTACTTTCCGTTAATCCTATTCTGATGCATAGCCTGTCATTGTTCCTACAGTCATTGATACCTTACCCGCAATCCTAATTGCTTAGTATAGGATGCTAGATTATCATCATTGGCCCTACATTCTTGTCAGTCTGCCTTGCTATACTATCGGGCCGTGATCACTTGGGAGGTGATCACGGGTATATACTATACATACATACATACATACTATACAGATGGTGACTAAAGTCGGGTCAGCTCATTGAGTACCCGCAAGTGATTCTGACGAGGGGGCTGAAAGGACAGGTGGCTCCATCCCGGTAGAGGTGGGCCTGGGTTCCCGACGGCCCTCGACTGTTACTTTGTGGCGGAGCGACAGGGCAGGTTGAGACCACCTAGGAGACAGGTGGGCCTGGCCCTGTTCGGCGTTCGCGGATACTTAACACGCTTAACGAGATCTTGGTATTTGATCTGAGTCGGCTACGAGCCTATACGCACTAACCATCTACGTGGGAGTAGTTATGGGTATCCCGACGTCGTGGTATCAGCCGAAGCACTTCAGACGTCAGCGACGGAGTGGCGCGCGCCGAATTGGACTGGAACGCCTCTAGGCTAGGTCTGCTTTCGGCCGCCCACGCAACGTGCAGGTGTGCTCAGGGCGATGGGCCCAGACCCCTACGCGCTTAGGTTTAGACCGGCGTGCTGGCCTCTCTGTTTTGCCTAGGTGGGGCTGCGACGTGTTGATCTTCCGCGGTCGGGCATGACCCAGGAAAGTGTGTCCGGCCAAATGGGATCAAGCGTGTTGGGTTATGTGGTGCACCCCTGCAGGGAAGTTAATCTATTCGAATAGCCGTGATCTTCGGTAACAGGACGACTTGGAGTTGTACCTTGACCTTATGACAACTAGAACCGGATACTTAATAAAACACACCCTTCCAAGTGCCAGATACAACCGGTGGTCGCTCTCTCTCAGGGATACGAGGAGGGGATCGCCGGGTAGGATTATGCTATGCGATGCTACTTGGAGATGCTACTTGGAGGACTTCAGTCTACTCTCTTCTACATGCTGCAAGACGGAGGCTGCCAGAAGCGTAGTCTTCGATAGGACTAGCTATCCCCCTCTTATTCTGGCATTCTGCAGTTCAGTCCACTGATATGGCCTCCTTACACATATACCCATGCATATGTAGTTTAGTTCCTTGCTTGCGAGTACTTTGGATGAGTACTCACGGTTGCTTTCTCCCCCCCTTTTTCCCCCTTTCCTTTCTTTCTGGTTGTCGCAACCAGATGCTGGAGTCCAGGAGCCAGACGCCACCGTCGACGACGACCCCTACTACACCGGAGGTGCCTACTACTACGTGCAGCCCGCTGACGATGTCCAGGAGTAGTTAGGAGGATCCCAGGCAGGAGGCCTGCGCCTCTTTCGATCTGTATCCCAGTTTGTGCTAGCCTTCTTAAGGCAAACTTGTTTAACTTATGTCTGTACTCAGATATTGTTGCTTCCGCTGACTCGTCTATGATCGAGCACTTGTATTCGAGCCCTCGAGGCCCCTGGCTTGTATTATGATGCTTGTATGACTTATTTATGTTTTAGAGTTGTGTTGTGATATCTTCCCGTGAGTCCCTGATCTTGATCGTACACATTTGCGTGCATGATTGGTGTACGATTAAATCGGGGGCGTCACAAGTTGGTATCAGAGCCGACTGCCATAGCACACGCTTCCGCTCCCGCTTGGGAATGTGGGTTACGTATATCATGTTCACCATCCGCACTTGTGGGGGAAAGCCCTTCTGTCCATTGTTGTTCGGCGGCTTGGGCTCCTCGTCGTCGCTGTGCAGCCCCTTGTCTCTGTTTTCGGCCCTTAACTTGCCTGCCTGCTTGAACACCCAACAATCCCTGTTAGTGTGATTGGCTGGCCTTTCGGGGGTGCCATGTATCTGGCACAAGCGATCGAGTATTCGGTCCAAACTGGACGGGCCCTGAGTATTCTTTTTGAATGGCTTTTTCCGCTGACCGGATTTATAGCCTTTGAATCCAGCATTGACTGCCGTGTCTTCATTGTTGTCGCTGTTAACGTGGCGCTTTTGCTTATTCCGACGTGTCCTGCCACTTTTGTCCTTGGTATCCGAATTACCAGGGTTCTTCGATAAGTTGTTACTGCGAGCTAGCCAGCTGTCTTCTCCCGCGCAAAAGCGGGTCATGAGTGTCGTGAGGGCTGCCATGGATTTCGGCTTTTCCTGTCCCAGGTGGCGGGCAAGCTACTCGTCGCAGATGTTATGTTTGAAGGCTGCTAGGGCCTCTGCGTCCGGACAGTCGACTATCTGGTTTTTCTTTGTTAGGAACCGTGTCCAGAATTGTTTGGCCGATTCTTCTGGCTGCTGAATTATGTGGCTTAAGTCGTCGGCATCCGGCGGTCGCACGTAAGTGCCCTGGAAGTTGTCGAGGAATGCGGCTTCCAGGTCCTCCCAAGAACCGATTGAGTCTGCTGGCAGGCTGTTGAGCCAATGCCGGGCTGGTCCTTTAAGTTTGAGCGGGAGGTATTTGATGGCGTGTAGATCATCGCCGCGTGCCGGGTCTGTTGTGCCATCGTATGATTCGATGTTTACGGGTTTGAAACCCTCTGGGATTTTATGATCCATTACATCATCCGTGAAGCATAGCGGGTGTGCGGCGCCTCTGTACTGGGCTATATCACGACGCAGCTCGGAAGAGCTATGTCTGTTGTGTTCGGCCCGACCGGATTTGTTGTATCTGGAGTGAAGATCATTGTCACATGCCGTAGGGCGCCTGCGCGATCCGTAGATCGATCTTGTTTGTCTTGCCTTATCCCCCGGTATGTCTCGCGGGTCGGGCGCATTTTCCCGTGCCTTAGTTGAGCGGCATTGGGGCATGGCTTGGGTGGAGGGCCGACAGGCCTCTCTGCCGCGGCCGCGAGGTGGCCGGTCTGCCATGTCATGCGCTGGTGATGTAGGTGCTCCCTCCTCTGATCGGGGTAGCGGCCTGCGCTTCGGGTAACTCTTGGAGGGGCGTTCGAGTTCGTACTCTTCGGCCGCAAGGTCTTCAGTCCATCTGTCAGCTAGCAATTCTTGGGCAGCTCTAAGCTGTTGCTGCTTTTTCTTGAGGCTGCTTGCCGTAGCTAAAAGCCTACGTTTAAAACGCTCTTGTTCGGCGGGGTCTGATGGTATGACGAATTCGTCGTCATCGAGGCTAGCCTCGTCTTCGGAGGGAGGCGTATAGTCATCCTCGACCTCTCGGTCTGCCACTCTTTCATGAGGGCTGGTTTCTCCATCTTCCTGTGCCGAATTTTGCTGAGGTGGGTGTTCTTCGGCGCTATCCGGGGTAGTATTATCTCCCGTGCCGGAATCACCGTTTTTGCTTTGGCGGGATTTAGAGTGGCGCCGCTGACGCCGACGCTTTTGCTGTTTCTTGGGGGCGTCATCCCCCACTGTTCCATCGTCATCTCCATCTTTTGGAGTATCCACCATATATATGTCATATGACGAGGTGGCCTTCCAGCGCCCTACAGGTGCTGGTTCTTGTTCGTCTCCTGCATCGTCGTCCATGCCGTCGATGTCTTCGGAATCGAAGTCAAGCGTGTCGATTAAGTCGTCGACAGTGGCTACGAAGTGGGTGGTGGGTGGGCTTTGAATTTTTTCATCGCCCGTATCCCAACCTTGCTGACCGTAGTCCGGCCAGGGCTCTCCTGATAAAGAGAGAGACTTTAGAGAATTTAGGATGTCGCCGAAGGGCGAGTGCTGAAAGATGTCCGCGGCGGTGAACTCCATGATCGGCGCCCAATCAGATTCGATCAGCAGGGGCGCGGGGGGCTCGGAGCTCGGAGAGGAATCCGGCTCCTCGGAGTCACGGGCCGTGCGGAGTGCGGGGCTGGAGTTCGGCTCAATCGCCTCTGAGATCGCAGCCCCTGAGGCAGCGTCCAACCGCCGATCCTCGATCGGTGCAGTAGGCTCCAAATCAATGGTCGGAACCGATGCGTGTGCGGCCTCCCAGGCGCTGTTTGGTGGCAGAGCTATATCATGCCCATCGAGACAGTGCGGCGCGCTTGGCTGTGGCTCGAATCCGTCGAAGATCAAGTCCCCGCGGATGTCAGCCGTGTAGTTTAGGCTTCCAAACCTGACCTGATGGCCAGGGGTGTAGCTTTCGATCTGCTCAAGGTGGCCAAGCGAATTGGCCCGCAGTGCGAAGCCGCCGAAGACGAAGATCTGTCCGGGGAGAAAAGTCTCACCCTGGACTGCATCGTTGTTGATGATCGAAGGAGCCATCGGGCCTAAAGGCGACGACACAGAGGAACTCTCAATGAAAGCACCAATGTCGGTGTCAAAACCGGCGGATCTCGGGTAGGGGGTCCCGAACTGTGCGTCTAGGCCGGATGGTAACAGGAGGCAGGGAACACTTTGTTTTACCCAGGTTCGGGCCCTCTCGATGGAGGTAATACCCTACTCCTGCTTGATTAATATTGATGATACGGGTAGTACAAGAGTAGATCTACCACGAGATCAAGGAGGCTAAACCCTAGAAGCTAGCCTATGGTATGATTGTTGTGTATGGAGTTTATTGCCTACGGACTACAACCCTCCGGTTTATATAGACACCGGATAGGGTTAGGGTTACACAGAGTCGGTTACAATGGTAGGAGATCTTGAATATCCGCATCGCCAAGCTTGCCTTCCACGCCAAGGAAAGTCCCATCCGGACACGGGACGAAGTCTTCAATCTTGTATCTTTATAGTCCAGGAGTCCGGCTGAAGATATAGTCCGGCTACCCGAACACCCCCTAATCTAGAACTCCCTCAACGACCCATGTACTGTCTTGACTCTTGACACATCGAACACAACAAATAGAAGAGAACATAAAAAACAAGAAAAACAGAAAACAAGTGAGAAGGGAAGGAAATCCCTATTTCTCGCGTGTTGCAGCAAATTGTCGCCGCATCGCACAGGCAGGCGCACTAGCGAAGCGAGTGGGCCGATCCATTTGACGAGTTCGTTCGTTCCAGTTTGGAACGTTTTTGTCGCGATTTTAGTTTTTCTTATTTTCTTGTTTCTTTTATCTTCTGTTCCGTTTTCATTTCATTTTTCTGTTTTCAAGTTTATTTTTACTTTTTTCAAAAAAAGTTTTGAAAATTTCAAATATTATTCGGAATTAAAAAAGCTGTTCGTATTTACAAATTATGTTCACAATTTTGAAAAATATTTGCTAATTATAAAAAATATTTGGAAATTTAAAATAAATTGCGATTTCTGATTACTTTGTTTGAGATTCACAGAAAATGTTTGAAAATTTCAGAAATGTTTCCAATTTCAAAATTTGTTTACAAATTTTAAAAAGGTGCCCATTCTAAAAAAAATCACAATTAAAAAAGTGTTAACTCTTTTGAAAACTAGTTCATGATTCTCAAAAAATGTTTGAAATATTAAAAAATGTTCCATTTTTCAAGTTTTCTTCACGAATACAAAAAAATTCGTGTTTTCCAAAATTTGTACACAAATTTAAAAATTATTCACTTTTTTTCAAAACTTGTTTGTGATTGCCCAAAATTGTTCAGAATTTTAAAAAATGTTTCCATTTTTAAGATTTATTCACAAATTCTAAAAATGTTCCTGCTTTTAAATTTTGTTCACAAATTAAAAAATTGTTCACATCTAAAAAAAACATGTCCGTGTTTATAAAAATTGGTCCGAATTAAAAAAATGTTCCTTCAAAAAATCACAAGTTCTAAAGTTGTTCCCTGTCTTAAAATTTGGTTAGAAATTCGAAAATTTTCCACAAGTTTTCGAAACTTATGCGTGTTTATAAAAAACATCCAGAATTTTGAAAAACAGTATTCAGAATTTTCAAGAAGTGATTATAAAAAGGAAAAATAATCCAATCTGCAGTTGTAGCTAGTTCTAAATTATTCGCGTCGCTTATTCAGCATGAACTTTAACTAGCCGTGGTGGCTAGCTACCTGTATCCTACAGTACTTTTTTTTTGTTTTTTGCACCGCTCGCAGCTTCCGCGTGGGCTGGCCCAGTCGGAGGACTGCTCTGTGCGAGGTCCCACAAGGGAAGGCATAATTCGTCCTGACTTTCAAGCCTTCCAGGCCTCTTGCATGCAATCATGAGCTGGATGGGCTCATGGACGAAATTGAGTTGCTCAGCCTTTCTGTTTCGCATTTCCTTTTTTTTCTTCTCATTTGGAATAATTTGGACCCAACACGACCGAACAAACGGAGTCCTCATCCGGCCAGCCCGGACGTGTCCAAAATTTCCAAATCCATCCGTAGAATCTCATCTCCTTCTGCACGCTTTCCCCACGTCGACGGCGCACGCAACCTATATATACACCTTCCCTTGCGCCGTAAGAAAGGCCCTGTGAGATCATCGCCTCGTCGTCGATCGTGGTCTCCGCATGCAGCCGGCCGAGATGGGTTCGCCCGCCCGAGAGATGCAGGAGATGGACGAGTTCGTGCTGGTCCCGCACGCCGCGGACCTCTGGTCGTACCAACTCGACGAGGACGACGATGACCACAAGGCGCGCTTCCTGGCCGGCAACGACGACAAGACGATCGATGTGAACCACTTCGCCTCCGAGCCCACGCCCAACGCCGCAGTGCGGTGCGCGTCGGTGGAGCCGCCGGCGCCGTCTGGCTCTGACTCTGAGAGCGAGGGTTCAGTTGATGACGACGTGGAATCGGTCGGCGGCCTGTTGGAGAAGGCGTCGGATGCTGACGAGGACGGGGAGGTGGTTGCAGATCAGGAACCGGAGTGCAAGGAGTCGGAAGGTGATCACGACCACGGGTGGCAGCAGCACGCCGTCGGCGTGATCTGCTCCGTGGGGCTGGCGGCGGCGGCCACCGGCCTGGCCCTGCTTCTCGGCGGCCAGCAGCAGACGCCGCACAAGGTCAACTTCCGGGCGGCCGGTGATCGCAAGGTACTTAGCCTAGATATTATGCATACATGCAGTTAACGTGACGGTATAGAATAAATTTGTGATGTCGCTCAATTTTTTTTTCCAATGCAGGTGACTAAGGTTTCAGCAAGGCGAGACGCGAGGCTAGAACAGGGGATGTCGGTGCCGCGGTTTGAGCATGCGCCGGCCATGATCTCATTCGGGGGTTCCTACGGCGGGCACCTGTTTTGATGGGATTGTGTGCCTATCGATCGTGTCCTGCCCGTGCATAACTCTGGTCCATATTACCATGTTACGTTAGAAATTAGGAAGCAAATTCGTCGACCTGATAGAAATAAGGGTAATTTTGAGCGCAGTTCGGTCTGTATTTTGGTGCTTATTACATGTAACCTGGACACAGCCCGCCGTGAAATTAATGATGCTCCAGAAGGTGGAAATATACACATTGGTGAAAGCCAAGGGCATCTCCAACGCCGATCAATAAAGTGGACACTGTATTTATCTGCGGACAAATAGAGAAGCTGGCTATCCAATCCTGTTCGCATATATTTCGAATGAGATTTGAGCAAACCGGACGACTTTTATATAAACCGGATGATTTTCATTTAAACATTCATTATATTTTGACATATTTTCATTAAAAAGCTTTTGAATCCAACCTAGTATAAATCTTCGTCGGCACCGTCCTTCATGTCATTGTTATTTCCTTCCGTGTCCATCTCCGATGGCTGTGAACCCCGCCGACCAGGCACACATGAGGCACGAGGCGCAATTGTCTCCCACGTCCTACTCTTCTTCGGAGCCCGCGACCTCGTCGTCGCTTGTAGAGGTCAGGTCGATGACCAATGTGGGCAGGCCGGTGTTTCCGTCCTTGAGCATCGCCTGTGGGTCTGACGGCGCTGCGCGAGCGGCCTGGTAGAGCGCACGCTGCTCCTCGACAAAGTTCAGGTTCTCAACGACCATGACCTTCATGGCTTCCGTGCTCGTGCACTCACCATAGATTTAGCCGGCCGCCAGCGAGTGATGCACGAGGAGGGAGAGATTGTACTGCTGCTCCTCATGCGCCTACCCAAACGCCGTCACCGGCCGTGGCGCCGTCCGCTCCTCTGCCATGACGGCATCGAAGTGCGCTTGCACCAGCTCTATGGTCAATCCAGCATGGACATGCGCAGGGAGGGGCTCTAGCTCATCGTCTGAGGTGTCCTCCATCGTCGGGTTGTCGTCGCTCACCTTTGGCGAGCTTGCCGACAGGCTTACCTCTATTCACCATGCATAACGACCCTGGCAGCTGACCGCAAAGCCTGCCACCTCATGCTTTTGGTCCGTCGAGAGGCTCTTCCACATCTCCCTAGTGTTCACGGTCATGGAGGAGGTGGTGGAAGGAGGAGGATTGGAAGCGGACGTGTTTGTGATGCGGATGGTGTCGGGCGATGCCGCGTTTAGAGGGTGCTGGTCAGGCCAAGCAGCGAGGTGTATGAAACTATCAATGCAAGCGTCGGAGTTGGTTTCTCGACTGTTACGCCAATTTAATGCTGACAAGCGGACGGACGGGCAACCAGTTTGAATGCGGTAGATAGTTGTACCGCTTCGTCCAGTCACATCACACCGGCATTGAACATGCATGTTGACCGGGATGGGGCGCGGACGACGCTCCCGACCGGGGCACCGCGTCAATGCCAGCTTCAGTGTGGGGCCGCATCCGCTCTGGGCCAACATGAATGCGGCGCTGGCGCTCTGGAGTGGCACATACCAACATGAATGTGCGGCAATCACTTTGTGCAACAGAGAGTGCATGAGAGATCTTTGGGTGGGTCTGGGGTGGTAGACTCGTACGTGTCAGCAATCCGAACACCCGCAAAGTTCTCTTAGTTTGTGTCTAATTTGCGGGAAAATAGACGTCCAAACCAGTTTACAGACGAATGAGGGACCACTTGGATGACAAACTACATCCAGACAACTAGGTGTGGACGTATGCAGAAGTTTTACGGGTCCGTGTTGGAGATGTGCTAACGAGGATATTACATTCAACCGGACAAATATTGTCATGCATTTAGCCATTTAGTCACTAAGGGGTTGTTTGGTTCTAGGCCTAGGAGTGACATATTTTTCTACACATTTCTTGCCACACTTGCCTAAGGTTAGTTCTTAAAAATGAGAGTCATAAGTTGGCAAGCTTAAAGGAATCTTGCCACACTTTTGATTGTATATCATGTGGGGCCCTTGTGTGGCAAAAAGTATATTGCCTAAGGTAAGGCTTGAACCAAACACCCTTCTAAGTTGATCAAAGTTGCCTAACCTTAGGCATGGCAACATGTGGCAACCATAGTCACAAACATCCCCTAAATCTCTATCAACCATGAACACCGCCACCTGCCGAACCAACCATTGAGACTAGAGATAATAGTGTTCTAAGGTGACGCCTCCTTTGGAAACATAGGTGTTAGGGCATATTTCTCCCTTAGCGCTTTTGGTGATTGATGTCAATGCTTTTGCGGACTAATCGTGTGTGTTGAGCATTTCAGATAATCTACCTTATTGCAGAAGACGATTTGGACCCCTCTGGAGATTTATAAAGACGATGTTTTCTTGTGTTTCTTTTTCTGTGGATTTGAGTAGTAGTAACACTGCTATTAAGAGGGGGTCTGCTTTGGAAAGGTTTGGGTGGAATCAACACGTACACTTTTTCGTTGCACCGTCATTCCTTTTTCGGCATTTGAGCTTGTCCTTCCTTTATGATTTGAACATTGTCAGAACAGGCTACCACTCCAGCGGTACTGCCTCTGAGTAGTAAGGATGCTACTTCCGCCAAACTTATTGGTTTTGTAAACGGGCGGTAGTGAGCGGTAGTTTGCCACGGTATTACCACTCATGCGGTACTACGGGGCTAACCGCCTCTCAACTACCGCGGGTTTACTAGACACCCATAGGCTAAGCGAAAGTACCGTTGCTAGCCACAGTAGTACCGCTCCAGCGGAACAACCGCGGGCTAGTACCTCGGAAAGTATCGCTTTATTTCTTCTGTTTTATACTGTTCTATCCCTTGGGAGAAAGTAGGCCGACACTTCTTGGTGGAAGTACCACGGGTATCGGCTATAGCTCAACTCCATGCAGTAGTACCGCCGGAGGGCGCTGTCATGGGAGAAAGTCTGACAGTAAGAATAGGGGTTACGTAGGAGGAGGCAATGCCCTAGCTATGGCGAGGTTGTGCACGCAAGGTTTACGAGTTCAGGCCCTTCTCGAAGGAAGTAATAGTCCTGCGTCTCGGTTGAGGGAGTCCTGGACTAAGGGGTCCTCAGGCGTCCGGCCTGTTGGACATGGGCCGGACTGATGGGCTATGAAGATACAAGACCGAAGACTCTCACCCATGTCCGGATGGGACTCTCCTTGGCATGGATGGCCAGCTTGGCATTCGGATATGAAGATTCCTTTCTCTGTAACCGACTTTGTATAACCCTAGTCCCCTCTAGTGTCTATATAAATCAAAGGGTTTAGTCCGTAGAGGCAGAGACAATCATAATCACATAGGCTAGACTTCCAGGGTTTTAGCTATTACGGTCTCGAGGTAGATCAACTCTTGTAATACTCATATTCATCAAGATCAATCAAGCAGGAAGTAGGGTATTACCTCCATAGAGAGGGCCCAAACCTGGGTAAACATCATGTCCCCTGTCTCCTGTTACCATCGACCCTAGATGCACAGTTCGGGACCCCCTACCCGAGATCCGCCGGTTTTGACACCGACATTGGTGCTTTCATTGAGAGTTCCGATGTGTCGTCATCAGAAGGTTCAATGGCTCCTTCCATCATCTACAACAACGCTGCCCAGGGGGATGTATTTCTTCCTGGCCAGATCTTCGTATTCGGCGGCTTCGCACTGCGGGCCAACTTGCTTGGCCATCTAGAGAAGATCGGCAGCTACGCCCCTGGCCGTCAGGTCAAGTTTGGAAGTTTGAACTACGTCGCTGATATCCGCGGAGACTTGATCTTCGACGGATTTGAGCCCATGGCAGCCGCTCCCTGCCAACGCGATGAACATGGCCTAAATCTGTCATCGGACCATACCCAGGAGATTGCGCCTGTAAGCGCTCTGGCCCTAGATCCGGAGCAGCTTGCGCCATCCGAAGGCGGGAAGCTTAACCCCACCATGGAAACCGCAGACTTAGCGGCATTGGGGCCGCACACAGACCCAACCTCGAGCGGGGTCTGCGTCACCGGACCCCCGGATTCATCTCCGGGCACTGGTTCTGAACTACGTGCATCCGCGTCCCTCGAGCCTTACCAAGTGCCGATCGTCGAATTCAGTTCCGCGGACATCTTCCAGCACTCACCTTTAGGCGATGTGCTAAACTCATTAAAAACCCTCTCTTTAGCAGGGGACTCATAGCCGAATTATATCCGGTTTGAACTGTGGGTTGATGACGGGGAATTCCGCTCCCCCCCACCTCCCACTTAATAGCCACTGTCGAAGATCTAACCGACATGCTCAACTATGACTCCGAAGACATCGACGGTATGGATGACGATGCCGAAGAGGAGCAGGCCCAAAACCCGCCATTTGCTAGGTGCTGGACGGCCACCCCTCCTACGACATATACATGGTGGACACACCACACGAGAATAGTGGCGATGACAAGGAAGATCCAGTCGAGGACAGGCCTCCTGAGATACAACCGAAGCGTCGATGTTAGCGGCGCCACTCTAAGCCACGCCGCGGAAAAGACAGCAATACCGGCACAAACAATACTCTCGACGATGCCGAAGACAATAAAGACCCCGCTAAGCCAACCTCTGTACAGGACGAACGGGAAGATGGGCGAGTTAGCCCTGATGTACATGCCATGAACAAAGACTCGGAAGACAGTAACTACCTTTTGATCTCTGAGGATGAGGTGAGCCTCGGCAACGATGACTTTATCATGCCCGAGGAACCTCTCGAACAGGAGCGCTTTAAGCACCAGCTAATAGCCACTGCAAAGAGCCTGAAAAAGAAGCAGCGGCAGCTTCAAGCTGATCAAGATCTACTCAACGATAGATGAACTAATGTCCTAGCAGCCGAGAATACGACCTCGAGTGACCACTCAAAAGTTACCCGAAGCGCAAATTACTACCTCAATTGGATGAGGAGGCGCTGGATCCCGTGCCATCAGCGCACAATGTGGCTGACCGACCACCACGTGGTCGGGACAAAGCGGCAACTCAAGCCGAACACCAGCCCGTACTACCTCGCTGTAAAGGCAGGGATAAAACAGCTCAGGCACATACATACGACCTTCGGCAGGACCTGGAAAGTAGAGCATGACATACCAGATCGATCTACGGATCGCGGCGGTGTGCCCCGACACACGATGACGGCTATCTATTCGGACGTGACAAGCCTAATCACGCACGGGTCGAATGCCGCAGACGGACTCCATCTGAGCTACGTTGCGATGTGGCCCGATATAGAGGCGCTGCACACCCTCTTTGTTTCACTAATGAAGTAATGGAGCACGAATTCCCAGAAGGATTTAAACCCATGAATATCGAATCATACGATGGAACAACAGATCCCACAGTATGGATTGAAGATTTTCTTCTCCCTATCCACATGGCCCGTGGTGATGATCTCCACGCCATCAAATACCTCCCACTAAAACTAAAGGGACCAGCGCGGCACTGGCTAAACAGCCTTCTAGAGAACTCCGTTGGCAGCTGGGAAGACCTGGAAGATGCCTTTCGCAATAACTTCCAAGGTACATATGTACGGCCACCAGATGTCGATGACTTAAGTCACATCATCCAGTAGCCCGGAGAGTCAGCCAGGAAGCTTTGGACTAGGTTCCTAATTAAAAAGAACCAAATTTTCGATTGTCCGTATGCCGAAGCCCTCGCGGCCTTCAAACACAGCGTCCGGGATGAGTGGCTCGCCCGCCACCTCGGTCAAGAAAAACCAAAATCCATGGCAGCCCTTACCTCTCTAATGAGAAGACAGCTGGCTCGCTCGTAGAAGCAACAGCGCCAGCGATCCGAGCACCTCCGAAGTCCGAGACGACAATGACAAGCCACAGCGCAATAAACACAAGCATCGTAATAATAATGAAAGAAGCAAGACACGGCGGTCAATGTCGGATTCAGCGGCTCCAAACCCGGTCAACGGAAAAAGCCATTCAAGGCAAATAGAGACGGACCATCCAATCTAGACAAAATACTGGATCGGCCCTGTCAGATTCATGGCACCCCCAATAAACCAACTACTCACACCAAGAGAAGTTGTTGGGTCTTCAAACAAGCCGGCAAGCTTAATGCCGAACACAAGGGGAAGGGGCCGCCCAGTGACATCGATGACGAAGAGACTCGCCAGCCGAATACCGGGGGTCAGAAGCAATTTCCCCCTGAAGTGAAAACCGTAAACATGGTATAAGTGACGCACACCCCTACAGGGGAGCGCAGACGCGCACTACGGGACGCATACGCCATAGAGCCGTTCCCCCCAAAATTTCGTCATATCCGTCCCAAAGGTTCAGCAGCTCTGATCATCGATCCAATTATCGATGGGTTCCATCTCACGAAAGTCCTTATGGATGGCGGCAGTAGCCTTAATCTACTCTACCAAAACACTGTCCGCAAAATGGGCATCGATCCTTCAAGAATCAAGCCCACTAAAACTACCCTCAAGGGAGCAGTACCCGGCATAGGAGCTCACTGCAGGGGCTCCGTCACATTGGAAGTCGTTTTCGGTTTGCCGAACAACTTCCGAAGCGAAGGCTTGACCTTTGATATTGTCCCGTTCTGCAGTAGCTATCATGCACTTCTGGGGCGTACCACTTTTGCTCGTTTTAACGCGGTACCACAAGCCCGCGCCAAACTTAAGATGCCCGGTTCACGCGGCGTCATAACAATAAATGGAAATATGAAACACTCCCTCCGTACAGAGGGTCACACCATGGCTACCACAGTTGGAGTACAAAGCGGCTTCATCAAGCCGCATACCTCATTGGCTATTAAGCCGCCGGTCTCTATTAAATGGGACCGATCAATCTCAGAGCTGGATTAGCAGTTCGGCCTCCATCATTCGCCTCATATACCCGTGAAGTTTGTACCGCGCGTACATAAATATGTACTTAAAA
The DNA here is from genome assembly GCF_002162155.2 of Triticum dicoccoides. Lineage (NCBI taxonomy): Eukaryota > Viridiplantae > Streptophyta > Magnoliopsida > Poales > Poaceae > Triticum > Triticum dicoccoides. The sequence continues at coordinate 154,909,749 of NC_041382.1, read as the reverse complement.
TACCCTGGTCATCGGCAGAGGCACAATATGGATAGGCCTACAAGCACTCCCATAGCCTCCTTTTCTTTTCTTTTCTTTTCTAACTATTTTTTATCTTTTACCACAGGTGGCTCAAAGACTGGTCATCTCACAGATTCTTTCGGAGTTCGACTTTGTTCACCTACCCAAGGCTATTCCTGTTAAGGAGTCCTTTCACCAAGGCAAGGCGGCGCAGACGTGGGACAGGAGGTCCAAGTAATTTTTTATAGACCACACTCTCTATTTAGAGCCTATAAAGTGCCTTATCCCTTAGCTTTCGACCACCGGCATGTCAAATAGCCTGGTTCATGGCGTTATTATCTGTAAAATGGCAATTGACATATAAGTCAGGTCCCAGTGAACATAATCCGTATTCAGTATTCGCTTTTTCTAAAAAGAACTGAATTTTGCTCCTTCGGTTGTTTCACACACGCACCTCGGCACAAATTGCCAGGGGCTCAATATGGGAACAAATGAATTGCCAGCAAGTTCGAACAGCTTTATAACACACTTCGGCGTCACGAGTTTGGCCTTATATGCATCAGCTCCGAATCATGTCTTTGGTCAATAGTTGGGTTGCCCGGCTCCTGTGCTTACTACCTTACATTCCACTCTATCGGCTAGGGTAGTAAAGGGAGAACTACTATGATTGTGTCATGGTTTATCCAGATGAGCACCTCAGTAGAGAAAGCCGAAAACTGACTGTCATGATGCGGCGAGAGCTGGTCAACCACTCCATGACTTATCAGAATCTTTCACGATTCCTTCCGTATTACACGAAGGACCGTTCTTCTTGTCACCTATGTAAGGCACCGTATTTGGATAACTGCATACATACCAGGAGCTATATCGTAGACCCACCGTCAAACTCCTATGGCTAAGTGAAAGTGTTAAAGCCCTATAGTCTGATTGCCTAGTTCGTCGCATTGACACCTTCTTCACGGACCAAGACGTTGGGTCAAGAGTGATCAAGTGCTTTTCCGAACACCACCGTATTTTATGCGAGGGGGATGAAGCCGACGACTGGAAAACTTCCAGATTATACAAAAACGGTTACACAGGAGGAGCCAAAACTTTTATGCATAGCCTTATAATATCATAATATTGTTTTTACAATTTCGGCACATTCACTCGAAGAACATATCCTTTGAGCACTGAACCTCAATTAAACGGGCGCCCTCTAGGACATCTTCAAAATAATGCTCCGGCGTGTGTTTGTCCTTGCCCCCGGGTGGACTCTTCGCTGCAATATCGGTGGCCTTCATCTTCGCCCAATACGTCTTGACATGGGCAAAGGCCATCCATGCACCTTCAATGCATGCTAATCGCTTCACGGCATCGATACACGACACCACATCCATAAGTCGCTGCACCAAACCGAAATAACTATTCGAAATTGGCTCAGCCGGCCACAGCCGAACCACGACGTCCTTCATAGCAGAACCATATATCTTGTGGAGCTCGGCCCACTGGGCCATCTGTTCGTTTAGCAACAGCGAGCGCTTCGGCATGCCGAATTGTGCCCAGAAAAGCTTCTCTGTTGCATACCCTTCTTGTGTTTGGTAAAATTGCACTGCATCGGAGGCACTCTTCGGCAAGTCAAACAATACATCTGGAGAGATCCACATTTGATTAAGCGGGGCATACTTTAGATCGCAGAATTTAGTCTGTAATAAAGAAGGCTTTTTTTCTTACCGACCGCTATCTCCCCAGCTTGCCGGATCTCCTCCCGAGCTGCCCTAGACTCGGATCATGCTTCCCTTGCCTCTTGTAAGGCATTGTCGAGATCAACCATTTTGGCTTTGTTATCCCTCTCGAGGAATTCACACCGGACAGTGGCTTCCTTTAGCTCGCGCGCCATGGTAGACATTCTCTCCTCGCACTGGCACCGACCAGCCTGTTCGGCTTTTAACTCATCAGCTGCCTTCTGGGCAGCCACATTACTCATCTGGGCTTGCTCCTTGGCTCGGGCAAGTTCAGCCCAAAGGGCCTCCACCGTGGCAGCACTATCTGCAGTTATGCATGTCTCAGTATATAATTCTTAGCTTCATGCTCATGTTATTATACATACATACACTGACCACCTCAAAACATATCTTGGGCCTCGTCGAGCCGCCTGTTAATAAGCACGATGTCGTCATTCGCCACATCAAGTTTCTGCTCCAGACCTGCAACCTCTGTAGCATGGATAGTCATCGTGGATATAACAGCCTGTGTTCCAACTAATCAGATTATTTCCTGGGCATATCTTTTTCGATCCTCTGATTGCCTCCCTTTGGACGCCAACCAGAGTCTCAGGGGCTACTATCTATACACAGGTGCACTTTGTGTATAGAGTACAATCGAAAATATTGGATTACGTACCTCGAAGCCTCTTAGCAGGCCCGTGAAAGCTTCATTCAATCTGCTTTTCACGGACATAATCCTCTCAACCACCGTACCCATCAAGGTACGATGTTCCTCTAAGACGGACGAATATCGCCACATGTACATCAGTGTATCCGGCGCCTCCGGATCCCGGGAAGCAGCTGTGGGAGTACAGACTCCACTTGAAGGGATATGTTTGCTCGACCCTAGAGTCATCTCCGATTGTAAACTGGATAGTCCGGGGCCTTTATTGTTGGTCCCCGTTGGGACCACACACCCCGGACCCTGGGTGACCGAGGTTTCACCTTGGGGCGTTGTCTTCATTATCCTCTGCACCACTTGTTGATCGGGAGTGATCCTCCGGGACGATACCTTGAAGTCGTCCGCCCTATTGGGCGAGGAATCCTGTGGAGGCGTTTCGCTTTCCATCATCTCCGCAAGAAGATCCCTCGAAGAGGATTGTTGAGGAAGACTGTGTGCCGGACTGCAAAACATGTATTCTAGATGTTACTCTTGTAACAGGAAAAGGAACGGGATATGTTTAAAACACCCTTGTTCACTTACAATTTGGCTAAAGGCTCGTCCTTACGGAGGAATTGTGCAACAATGTCGTCTTCCGAGCCCGAATGACCTGATAGGAGCGTCATACCTCGCTTAGGGGCCTTTACCTCCCAAACTTCGGAGGCGACCCTTTTCTTACCATGGGGAGAAGGGATGTCAGCTTCTCCTTCTCTTTTATCTTCGGAAGAGGGAACCTTAATCTCCCCAGACACAGTGTTTGGTGTACTTTCGGAATGGATGCCACCTTTGGCCATCCTGCTCTCCTCATTGTCCTCTTTTACCGGCACCTGGAATGGCGCCGGGACTAGCATCCTTGTTAGCACAGGAATAGCCAAGTCTTCGGGAAGAGGGGCCGAACACCTAATTCGCTCCGCCTTCTTCGTCCAGCCCTGGAGAAAGATGGTTTTCTTAGTATCCTTCACGGGATATTTAATTAAGTTGTGTTCAGGAGTCAAGTGCTTACCGAGGTATCCGGATGGTTGCAGTCAAGGCCGATGTCCTCGGTAGTGTCCGGCCACTATTTTCGTGTCCCGAAAAATAACTTCCACATTCCTCTGTGCGTCGTGTTGAAGAAGTGTTGAAGGGTTTGCGGTCCTTCCGGATTAAAATCGCACATACGGAGGGGCCGTCGCTGGCACGGGAAGACCCGACAGACTAACATTACTTGAATCAGGTCGATGAGATCGGTGTCCTTCTCAAGGAGACTCCGGATGCGGCTCTGTAGAGTCTGCACTTTGTCGATTGATCCCCAATCCAACCCCTTGTTGATAGATGATGCAAGATGAATTGGAGGGCCAGATCAGAATGCGGGTGTAGCTGCCCACTTGGTACCACGGGGTTCAATGATGTAAAACCGCTCCCGCTGCTATAAGTTGGAAGACTCTGTGAAGGATCCTTTTAGCCAAAGAGCGTTGGTGAGCTTTCTCACTGTAGCACCACCACACTCCGCTTGCTTCCCCTCGATCACCTTAGGCTTCACATTAAAGGTCTTGAGCCATAAGCCGAAGCGTGGGGGAATACGGAGAAAGGCCTCACACATGACGATGAACGCCGAGGTGAGAATAAAAGAGTCCGGGGCTAGATCGTGAAAATCTAGCCCGTAATAAAACATGAGCCCTCGAACAAAGGGGTGAAGAGCGAACCCTAGCCCTCGGGGGAAGTGGGAGATGAATACGACCCTCTCACCGGATCTGGGAGTTGGAATAACCTGCCCTTGAGTAGGGAGCCTGTGGGGGATTTCCGCGGTCAGGTACCTTGCCGCCCGGAGCTTCGCAGTATCCTCCTCTGTGATAGAGGAGGCCACCCACCGGCCTTGAGGGTTACGTCCGGACATGGCTGGGAAGCTCGAAGCAATTAAATTGAACCTTGGGTGCTGGAACTCGAGGTTGGAGAGGTTGAGGAAAGGGTTGGCATAAAGGAAAAACCGGGTCGCAGCCCCTTTATAAAGGCATGAATATCGAACGCCTCCTCCTAGGCCTTAAAACCTTCCTATTCCTAAGGAATCGTACCAACAGAACGGTTGGGATACCCACGCCCGTATTGATGAGAATCCTGCAATAAGGGGACACGATCTCTGCTTTGACAAGACGTGCCAATAAAGTCGCGTCTCGAAACGTGGAGCGACATGATAAAAAACGGTGTGAAATAATAACCGGGCAGGGACGTGATATCACGTTACAAAAAAAGTTGTCAGCAGATTGGACTCATGAAATATTATACTCTCTGTGGTGGTGTGTGGTACTTGTTTTGTAGATCCAGACACGTTCTCTGTGTTCGAAGACCGTGTTAGAGTATTCGGAGGAAGAACCCGCCTTGCAATGCCGAAGACAATCTGCGTGTCGGAAACCTCGTCATTGAAGCCTGGTTCAGGGGCTACTGATGGAGTCCTCGACTAAGGGGTCCTCGGGCGTCCGGCCTGTTGGACATGGTCCGGACTGATGGGCTATGAAGATACAAGACCAAAGACTCTCACCCGTCTCCGGATGGGACTCTCCTTGGCGTGGATGGCAAGCTTGGCGTTCAGATATGAAGATTCCTTTCTCTGTAACCGACTTTGTATAACCCTAGTCCCCTCCGATGTCTATATAAACCCGAGGGTTTAGTCCGTAGAGGCAGAGACAATCATAATCGCATAGGCTAGACTTCTAGGGTTTTAGCCATTACGATCTCGAGGTAGATCAACTCTTGTAATACTCATATTCATCAAGATCAATCAAGCAGGAAGTAGGGTATTACCTCCATAGAGAGGGCCTGAACCTGGGTAAACACCGTGTCCCCTGTCTCCTATTACCATCGACCCTAGACGCACAGTTTGGGACCCCCTACCCGAGATCAGCCGGTTTTGACACCGACATTGGTGCTCGGAGGCTTGTCGACTGGATTATGCATGAAAGCTACAGGAGGTGCGTGAAGGAAATATTCCCTAGAGGCAATAATAAAGTTATTATTTATTTCCTTATATCATGATAAATGTTTATTATTCATGCTAGAATTGTATTAACCGGAAACATAATACATGTGTGAATGCATAGACAAACAGAGTGTCACTAGTATGCCTCTACTTGACTAGCTCACTGATCAAAGATGGTTATGTTTCCTAACCATAGACATGAGTTGTCATTTGATTAATGGGATCACATCATTAGGAGAATGATGTGATTGACTTGACCCATTCCGTTAGCTTAGCACTTGACCATTTAGTCTGTTGCTATTGCTTTCTTCATGACTTATACATGTTCCTATGACTATGAGATTATGCAACTCCCGTTTACCAGAGGAACACTTTGTGTGCTACCAAATGTCACAACGTAACTAGGTGATTATAAAGGTGCTCTACAGGTGTCTCCGAAGGTACTTGTTGGGTTGGCATATTTCAAGATTAGGATTTGTCACTCCGATTGTCGGAGAGGTATCTCTGGGCCCACTCGGTAATACACATCACTTAAGCCTTGCAAGCATTGCAACTAATGAGTTAGGTGCGGGTTGCTGTATTACAGAACGAGTAAAGATACCTACCGGTAACGAGATTGAACTAGGTATTCAGATACCGACGATCGAATCTCGGGCAAGTAACATACCGGTGACAAAGGGAACAACGTATATTGTTATGCGGTTTGACCGATAAAGATCTTCGTAGAATATGTGGGAGCTAATATGAGCATCCAGGTTCCGCTATTGGTTATTGGCCGGAGACATGTCTCGGTCATGTCTACATAGTTCTCGAACCCGTAGGGTCCGCATGCTTAAAGTTTCGGTGACGATTGTATTATGAGTTTATGTGATTTGATGTACTGAAGGTAGTTTGGAGTCCCGGATGAGATCGGGGACATGACGAGGAGTCTCGAAATGGTTGAGACGTAAAGATCGATATATTGGACGACTATATTCGAACATCGGAAAGGTTCCAAGTGATTCGGGTATTTTCGGAGTACCGGGGAGTTACGGGAATTCACTGGGAGAAGTATTGGGCCTTATTGGGCCATACGAGAATAGAGGAGAGAGGCCAAAAGGAAGGAGGCGCGCGCTCTCCCTCTGGTCCGAATTGGACAAGGGGTGCAGCCCCTTTTCCTTTTCCCTCTACCCCTCTTTCCTTCTCTCCTACTCCGGAAAGGAAAGGGGAATCCTACTAGGACTTGGGAGTCCTTGTAGGACTCCCCACACTTGGCGCACCCCCTCTAGGGTCGGCCTCTCCCTCCCTCCTTTATATACGGGGGCAGGGGGCACCTCTAGACATAAGTTGATCTGTTGATCTCTCCCAGCCGTGTGCGGTGCCCCCTCCACCATAATCCACCTCGATCATATCGTAGCGGTGCTTAGGTGAAGCCCTGCGTCGGTAGCATCATCATCACCATCATCACGCTGTCGTGCTGACGGAACTCTCCCTCGAAGCTCTACTGGATCGGAGTTCGTGGGACGTCATCGAGCTGAACGTGTGCTGAACTCGGAGGTGCCGTATGTTTGGTACTTGGATCGGTCGAATCGTGAAGACGTACGACTACATCAACCGCGTTGTGCTAACGCTTCCGCTTTCGGTCTACGAGGGTACGTGGACACACTCTCCCCTCTCGTTGCTATGCATCACCATGATATTGCATGTGCGTAGGAAATTTTTGAAATTACTACATTCCCCAACAGTGGCATCCGAGCCAGGTTTTATGCGTTGATGTAATATGCATGAGTAGAACACAAGTGAGTTGTGGGCGATATAAGTCATACTGCTTACCAGCATGTCACACTTTGGTTCGGCGGTATTGTTGGAAGAAGCGGCCCGGACCGACATTACGCGTATGCTTACGCGAGACTGGTTTTACTGCCGTGCTATGCACACATGTGACTAGCGGGTCTCAGTTTCTCCAACTTTAGTTGAACCGAGTGTGGCTAGGCCCGGTCTTTGAGAAGGTTAAAACGACACTAACTTGACAAACTATCGTTGTGGTTTTGATGCGTAGGTAAGAACGGTTCTTGCTCAGCTCGTAGCAGCCACGTAAAACTTGCAACAACAAAGTAGAGGACGTCTAACTTGTTTTTGCAGGGCATGTTGTGATGTGATATGGTCAAGACGTGATGAGATATAAGTTGTTGTATAAGATGATCATGTTTTGTTGAAGTTATCGGCAACTGGCAGAAGCCTTATGGTTGTCTCTTTATTGCATAAGATGCAAGCGCCAAATAATTGCTTTACTTTATCGCTATGCGATAGCAATAGTTGCAAGAGCAATAGTTGGCGAGACGACCATGTGACGACACATTGATATAGATCAAGATGATGGAGATCATGGTGTCATGCCGGTGACAATGGAAATCATGACGATGCTTTGGAGATGGAGATGAAAGGCACAAGATGATGATGGCCATATCATGTCACATATTTTGATTGCATGTGATGTTTATCTTTTATACATCTTATTTTGCTTAGTTTGACGGTAGCTTTATAAGATGATCTCTCACTAATTATCAAGGTACAAGTGTTCTCCCGAAGTATGCACCGTTGTGAAAGTTCTTCGTGCTGAGACACCACGTGATGATCGGGTGTGATAGGCTCAACGTTCAAATACAACGGGTGCAAAACAGTTGCACATGCGGAATATTTAGGTTAAACTTGACGAGCCTAGCATATAACAGATATGGCCTCGGAACACTGAGACCGAAAGGTTGAGCGTGAATCATATAGTAGATATGATCAACATAGTGATGTTCACCATTGAAACTACTCCATCTCACGTGATGATCGGACATGGTTTAGTTGATATGGATCACGTGATCACTTAGAGGATTAGAGGGATGTCTATCTAAGTGGGAGTTCTTAAGTAATATGATTAATTGAACTTAAATTTATCATGAACTTAGTCCTGGTAGTATTAGCATATCTATGTTGTAGATAAATAGCTCGCGTTTAGCTCCCCTATTTTATTTTTGATATGTTCCTAGAGAAAATTAAGTTGAAAGATGTTAGTAGCAATGATGCGGATTGGATCCGTGATCTAAGGTTTATCCTCATTGCTGCACAGAAAAATTCTGTCCTTGATGCACCGCTAGGTGACAAACCTATTGCAGGAGCAGATGCAGATGTTATGAACATTTGGCTAGCTTAATATGATGAGTACTTGATAGTTTAGTGCACCATGCTTAAATTGCGTAGAATCGGGACTTCAAAGACGTTTTGAATGTCATGGACCATATGAGATGTTCCAGGAGTTGAAGTTAATATTTCAGGCAAATACCCGAGTTGAGAGATATGAAGTCTCCAACAAGTTCTATAGCTAAAAGATGGAGGAGAATACCTCAAGCAGTGAGCATGTGCTCAGATTGTCTGGCTACTACAATCGCTTAAATCAAGTGGGAGTTAATCTTCCAGATAAAATAGTGATTAACAGAATTCTCTAGTCACAATCACCAAGTTGGTAGAACTTCATGCTGAACTATAGTATGCAATGGATGACGAAAACGATTCCCGAGCTTTTCATTATGAGGAAATCGATGAAGGTAGAAATTAAGAAAGAGCATCAAGTGTTGATGATTAACAAGACCACTAGTTTCAAGAAAAGGGCAAAGAGAAAGAAAGGGAACTTCAAGAAGAACAACAAGCAAGTTGCTGCTCAAGTGAAGAAGCCCAAGTCTGGACCTAAGTATGAGACTAAGTGCTTCTACTGCAAAGGGACTGGTCACTGGAAGCGGAACTGCCCCAAGTATATGGTGGATAAGAAGGATGGCAAAGTGAACAAATGCTATATTTGATATACATGTTATTGATGTGTACTTTACTAGTGTTTATAGCAACCCCTCAATATTTGATACTGGTTCAGTTGCTAAGAGTAGTAACTCGAAACGGGAGTTGCATAATGAACAGAGACTAGTTAAGGGTGAAGTGACGATGTGTGTTGGAAGTGGTTCCAAGATTGATACGATCATCATCGTACACTCCCTGTACTTTCGGGATTAGTGTTGAACTTTAATAAGTGTTATTTGGTGTTTGCGTTGAGCATGAATATGATCTGATCATGTTTATTGCAATACGGTTATTCATTTAAGTTAGAGAATAATTGTTATTCTGTTTACATGAATAAAACCTTCTATGGTTATGCACCCAATGAAAATGGTTTGTTGAATTTCGATCGTAGTGATACAGATATTCATAATATTGAAGCCAAAAGATGCAAAGTTAATAATGATAGTGCAACTTATTAGTGGCACTGCCGTTTAGGTCATATTGGTGTAAAGCACATGAGGAAAATCCATGATGATGGCCTTTTGGAATCACTTGATTATGAATCAGTTGATGCTTGTGAACCATGCCTCATGGGCAAAGATGACTAAGACTCCGTTCTCTAGAACAATGGAGCGAGCAACTGACTTATTGGATATAATACATACTGATGTATGAGGTCTGATGAGTGTTGAGGCTCGCGGCGAGTATCGTTATTTTTCTAACCTTCACAGATGATTTGAGCAGATATGGGTATATCTACTTGAAGAAACGTAAGTCTGAAACATTTGAAAAGTTCAAAGAATTTTAGAGTGAAGTGGAAAATCATCGTAACAAGAAAATAAAGTTTCTACGATCTAATCGCAGAGGCGAATATTTGAGTTACGAGTTTGGCCTTCAATTAAAACAATGTGGAATAGTTTCACAAAACTCATGCCACGTGGAACACCACAGCGTAATGGTGTGTCCGAATGTCATAACCGTACTTTATTAGATATGGTGCGATCTATGATGTCTCTTACCAATTTACCACTATCATTTTGGGGTTATGCATTAGAGACAGCTACATTCACGTTAAATAGGGCACCATCTAGATCCGTTGAGACGACACTGTATGAACTATGGTTTGGCAAGAAACTTAAGCTGTCGTTTCTTAAAGTTTGAGGTTGCAATGCTTATGTGAAAAAGTTTCAACCTGATAAGCTCAAACCCAAATCAGAGAAGTGCATCTTCATAGGATATCCAAAATAAAATGTTGGGTACACCTTCTATCACAGATCCGAAGGCAAGATATTCATTGCTGAGAATGGATCCTTTCTAGAGAAGGAGTTTCTCTCGAAAGAAGTAAGTGGGAGTAAAGTAGAACTTGATGAGGTAACTGTACCTGCTCCCTTATTGGAAAGTAGTTCATCACAGACCCTCGCATTACAAATGCGATGCTCTAACCTCTGAGCTAAGTGGGCTTACATAACGGAAATAGTGTAACAAATAGAAATAGGTATAGTATAGGAAATCCGTAAAATCTCAGATATTAGTATTAATCTTAGCTATTAACTAGTTCTAAATTTGAAGTTATACTTATAAAAATAAAAAATACTAAAACTTCTTAAAGATAAAGTTAATGTGACTACTACACCAATTAGTGAGGAAGCTAATGATGATGATCATGTAACTTCAGATCAAGTTACTACCGAACCTCGTAGGTAAACCAGAGTGAGATCCGCACCAGAGTGGTACGGTAATCCTGTTCTGGAGGTCATGTTACTTGACCATGACGAGCCTACGAACTATGAGGAAGCGATGATGAGCCCAGATTCCGTGAAATGGCTTGAGGCCATGAAATCTGAGATGAGATCCATGTATGAGAACAAAGTATGGACTTTGATTGACTTGCCCAATGATCGGCGAGCCATTGAGATTAAATGGATCTTCAAGAGGAAGACGGACGCTGATAGTAGTGTTACTATCTAGAAATCTAGAATTGTCACAAAAGGTTTTCAACAAGTTCAAGGTATTGACTACGATGATAGTTTCTCACTCGTATCTATGCTTAAGTCTGTCTGAATCGTGTTAGAAATTGCCGCATTTTATGAAATCTGGCAAATGGATAAACAAAACTGCATTCCTTAATGGATTTATTAAAGAAGAGTTGTATATGATGCAACCAGAAGGTTTTGTCAATTCTAAAGGTGCTAACAAAATATGCAAGCTCCAGCGATCCATCTATGGACTGGTGAAAGCATCTCGGAGTTGGAATATACGCTTGGATAAGTTGATCAAAGCATATACTTTTATACAGACTTGCGGTGAAGCCTGTATTTACAAGAAAGTGAGTGGGAGCACTACAACATTTCTGATAAGTATATGTGAATGACATATTGTTGATCGGAGATAATGTAGAAGTATTCTGCAAAGCATAAAGGAGTGTTTGAAAGGAGTTTTTCAAAGAAAGACCTCGGTGAAACTGCTTACATATTGAGCATCAAGGTCTATAGAGATAGATCAAGATGCTTGATAAGTTTTTCAATGAGTACATACCTTGACAAGATTTTGAAGTAGTTCAAAATGGAACAGTCAAAGAAAGAGTTCTTGCCTGTGTTACAAGGTGTGAAACTGAGTAAGACTCAAAGCCCGACCCTGGCAGAAGATAGAAAGAGAATGAAAGTCATTCCCTATGCCTTGGCCATAGGTTCTATAAAATATGCCATGCTGTGTACCAGATCTATTGTATACCCTACACTGTTTTTGGCAAGGGAGTACAATAGTGATCTAGGAGTAGATCACTCGACAACGGTCAAAATTATCCTGAGTGGAATAAGGATATGTTTCTCAATTATGGAGGTGACAAAAAGGTTCGTCGTAAAGGGTTACGTTGATGCAAATTTTGACACCAATCCAGATGACTCTAAATATCAATCTGGATACATATTGAAAGTGGGAGCAATTAGCTAGAGTAGCTCCGTGCAGAGCATTGTTGACATAGAAATTTTGCAAAATACTTACGGATCTGAATGTGGCAGACCCGTTGACTAAACTTCTCTCACAAGCAAAACATGATCACACCTTAGTACTCTTTGGGTGTTAATCACATAGCGATGTGAACTAGATTATTGACTCTAGTAAACCCTTTGGGTGTTGGTCACATGTCTATGTGAACTATGGGTGTTAATCACATGGTGATGTGAACTATTGGTATTAAATCACATGGCGATGTGAACTAGATTATTGACTCTAGTGCAAGTGGGAGACTAAAGGAAATATGCCCTAGAGGCAATAATAAAGTTATTATTTATTTCCTTATATCATGATAAATCTTTATTATTCATGCTAGAATTGTATTAAATGGAAACATAATACATGTGTGAATACATAGACAAACAGAGTGTCACTAGTATGCCTCTACTTGACTAGCTCGTTGATTAAAGATGGTTATGTTTCCTAACCATAGACATGAGTTGTCATTTGATTAATGGGATCACATCATTAGGAGAATGATGTGATTGACTTGACCCATTCCGTTAGCTTAGCACTTGATCGTTTAGCTTGTTGCTATTGCTTTCTTCATGACTTATACATGTTCCTATGACTATGAGATTATGCAATTCCCGTTTACTGGAGGAACACTTTGTGTTCTACCAAACGTCACAACGTAACCGGGTGATTATAAAGGTGCTCTATAGGTGTCTCCGAAGGTACTTGTTGGGTTGGCATATTTCAAGATTAGGATTTGTCACTCTGATTGTCGGAGAGGTGTCTCTGGGCCAACTCGGTAATACACATCACTTAAGCCTTGCAAGCATCGCAACTAATGAGTTAGTTGCGGGTTGACGTATTACGGAACGAGTAAAGAGACCTTCCGGTAACGAGATTGAACTAGGTATTCAGATACCGACAATCGAATCTCGGGCAAGTAACATACCGATGACAAAGGGAACAACGTATGTTGTTATGCGGTTTGACCGATAAAGATCTTCGTAGAATATGTGGGAGCCAATATGAGCATCCAGGTTCCGCTATTGGTATTGGCTGGAGACATGTCTCGGTCATGTCTACATAGTTCTCAAACCCGTAGGGTCCGCACGCTTAAAGTTTCGGTGACAATTGTATTATGAGTTTATGTGATTTGATATACCGAAGGTAGTTCAGAGTCCCGAATGAGATCGGGGACATGACGAGGAGTCTCGAAATGGTCGAGACATAAAGATCGATATATTGGACGACTATATTCGGACATCGGAAATGTTCCAAGTGATTCGGGTATTTTCGGAGTACCGGGGAGTTACGGGAATTCACCGGGAGAATTATTGGGCTTTATTGGGCCATACGGGAATAGAGGAGAGATGCCAAAAGGAAGGAGGCGTGCGCCCTCCCTCTGGTCCGAATTGGACAAGGGGTGCAACCCGCTTTTCCTTTTCCCTCTCCCCTCTTTCCTTCTCTCCTACTCTGGAAAGGAAAGGGGAATCCTACTAGGACTTGGGAGTCCTAGTAGGACTCCTCACACTTGGCGCACCCCGTCTAGGGTCGGCCCCTCCCTCCCTCCTTTATATACGGGGCAGGGGGCACCTCTAGACACAAGTTGATCTGTTGATCTCTCCCAGCCGTGTGTGGTGCCCCCTTCACCATAATCCACCTCGATCATATCGTAGCGGTGCTTAGGTGAAGCCCTGCGTCGGTAGCATCATCATCACCGTCATCACGCCGTCGTGCTGACGGAACTCTCCTTCGAAGCTCTGCTAGATCGGAGTTCGTGGGACGTCATCGAGCTGAACGTGTGCTGAACTTGGAGGTGCCATATGTTTGGTACTTGGATCGGTCGGATCGTGAAGACGTACGACTACATCAACCGCGTTGGGCTAACGCTTCCGCTTTCGGTCTACGAGGGTACGTGGACACACTCTCCCCTCTCATTTCTATGCATCACCATGATCTTGCATGTGCGTAGGAAATTTTTGAAATTACTACGTTCCCCAACAGTGGCATCCGAGCCAGGTTTTATGCGTTGATGTAATATGCACGAGTAGAACACAAGTGAGTTGTGGGCGATATAAGTCATACTGCTTACCAGCATGTCACACTTTGGTTCGGCGGTATTGTTGGATGAAGCGGCCCGGACCAACATTACGCGTATGCTTACGCGAGACTGGTTTTACTGCCGTGCTAAGCACACATGTGACTAGCGGGTGTCAATTTCTCCAACTTTAGTTGAACCGAGTGTGGCTATGCCCAGTCCTTGAGAAGGTTAAAACAACACTAACTTGACAAACTATCGTTGTGGTTTTGATGCGTAGGTAAGAACGGTTCTTGCTCAGCCCGTAGCAGCCACGTAAAACTTGCAACAACAAAGTAGAGGACGTCTAACTTGTTTTTGCAGGGCATGTTGTGATGTGATATGGTCAAGACATGATGAGATATAAGTTTTTGTATAAGATGATCATGTTTTGTTGAAGTTATCGGCAACTGGCAGAAGCCTTATGGTTGTCTCTTTATTGCATAAGATGCAAGCACCAAATAATTGCTTTACTTTATCGCTATGCGGTAGCAATAGTTGCAAGAGCAATAGTTGGCGAGACGACCATGTGACGACACATTGATATAGATCAAGATGATGGAGATCATGGTGTCATGCTGGTGACGATGGAAATCATGACGATGCTTTGGAGATGGAGATCAAAGACACAAGATGATGATGGCCATATCATGTCACATATTTTGATTGCATGTGATGCTTATCTTTTATACATCTTATTTTGCTTAGTTCGACGGTAGCTTTATAAGATGATCTCTCACTAATTATCAAGGTACAAGTGTTCTCCCTGAGTATGCACCGTTGAGAAAGTTCTTCGTGCTGAGACACCACGTGATGATCGGGTGTGATAGGCTCTACGTTCAAATACAACGGGTGCAAAACAGTTGCACACGCGGAATACTCATGTTAAACTTGACGAGCCTAGCATATAACAGATATGGCCTCGGAACACTGAGACCGAAAGGTCGAGCGTGAATCATATAGTAGATATGATCAACATAGTGATGTTCACCATTGAAACTACTCCATCTCACGTGATGATCGAACATGGTTTAGTTGATATGGATCACGTGATCACTTAGAGGATTAGAGAGATGTCTATCTAAGTGGGAGTTCTTAAGTAATATGATTAATTGAACTTAAATTTATCATGAACTTAGTCCTGGTAGTATTAGCATATCTATGTTGTAGATCAATAGCTCGCGTTTAGCTCCCCTGTTTTATTTTTGATATGTTCCTAGACAAAACTAAGTTGAAAGATGTTAGTAGCAATGATGCGGATTGGATCCGTGATCTGAGGTTTATCCTCATTGCTGCACAGAAGAATTATGTCCTTGATGCACCGCTAGGTGACAAACCTATTGCAGGAGCAGATGCAGATGTTATGAACGTTTGGCTAGCTCAATATGATGACTACTTGATAGTTTAGTGCACCATGCTTAAACGGCTTAGAATCGGGACTTCAAAGACATTTTGAATGTCATGGACCATATGAGATGTTCCAGGAGTTGAAGTTAATATTTCAAGCAAATACCCGAGTTGAGAGATATGAAGTCTCCAACAAGTTCTATAGCTAAAATATGGAGGAGAATAGCTCAAGCAGTGAGCATGTGCTCAGATTGTCTGGGTACTACAATCGCTTGAATAAAGTGGGAGTTAATCTTCCAGATAAAATAGTTATTGACAAAATCTCTAGTCACAATCACCAAGTTAGTAGAACTTCGTGCTGAACTATAGTATGCAACGGATGACGAAAACGATTCCCGAGCTTTTCATTATGAGGAAATCGATGAAGGTAGAAATTAAGAAAGAGCATCAAATGTTGATGATTAACAAGACCACTAGTTTCAAGAAAAGGGCAAAGGGAAATAAAGGGAACTTCAAGAAGAACAGCAAGCAAGTTGCTGCTCAAGTGAAGAAGCCCAAGTCTGGACCTAAGCATGAGACTAAGTGCTTCTACTGCAAAGGGACTGGTCACTGGAAGCGGAACTGCCCCAAGTATGTGGCGGATAAGAAGGATGGCAAAGTGAACAAATGCTATATTTGATATACATGTTATTGATGTGTACTTTACTAGTGTTTATAGCAACCCCTCGGTATTTGATACTTGTTCAGTTGCTAAGAGTAGTAACTCGAAACAGAAGTTGCATAATGAACAGAGACTAGTTAAGGGTGAAGTGACGATGTGTGTTGGAAGTGGTTCCAAGATTGATATGATCATCATCGTACACTACCTACACTTTCGGGATTAGTGTTGAACCTAAATAAGTGTTATTTGGTGTTTGCGTTGAGCATGAATATGATTTGATCATGTTTATTGGAATACGGTTATTCATTTAAGTTAGAGAATAATTGTTATTCTGTTTACATGAATAAAACCTTCTATGGTTATGCACCCAATGAAAATGATTTGTTGAATCTCGATCGTAGTGATACATATATTCATAATATTGAATCCAAAAGATGCAAAGTTAATAGTGATAGTGAAACTTATTAGTGTCACTGCCGTTTAGGTCATATTGGTGTAAAGCGCATGAAGAAAATCCATGCTAATGGGCTTTTGGAATCACTTGATTATGAATCAGTTGATGCTTGCGAACTATACCTCATGGGCAAAGATGACTAAGACTCCATTCTCTAGAACAATGGAGCGAGCAACTGACTTATTGGATATAATACATACTGATGTATGAGGTCCGTTGTGTGTTGAGGCTCGAGGCGGGTATCATTACTTTTCTATCCTTCACAGATGATATGAGCAGATATGGGTATATCTACTTGAAGAAACGTAAGTCTGAAACATTTGAAAAGTTCAAAGAATTTCATAGTGAAGTGGAAAATCATCGTAACAAGAAAATAAAGTTTCTACGACCTGATCGCAGAGGCGAATATTTGAGTTACGAGTTTGGCCTTTAATTAAAACAATGTGGAATAGTTTCACAAAACTCATGCCACGTGGAACACCACAGCGTAATGGTGTGATTCTTCATATGGTCGAGTGACTCTGTCTTGGTCGTGTGGAATTGGGGTATCTGAGTGAGATAGCTGATCGAGTGGATTGCACTCCAAGGTGATTTCAGTCGGTTTCTTCTGTTGTACTTTGAATGTCCTTGACTCTAGGGCAATGTCCTTGGATAGGGTGTTTAGATCATGCCTATGGCCCTATCCTAGGTACATGTCATCGTCATTAGCCCCCGAATGGATTGAGGTCCGAGTGAAGAAAGGTTGAAGTTGGTTCCGACTCGATTCCATGCTTCGGAGGCATTTTACTGGAGTCTGGGGATCATGCCGAAGCTTCAACCTCGTTTCAGTCGCCTTTATCAATTCAAAGGTCATAGAGTGAATTATGCTGATAATCCTCGAGTGTGTTATAGTGCAAAATCTTCGGTGCGATTGGTTGCTCTGTGGTTCCCGGATCTCACGGTATTCGAAATTTTGGAGAAGCGCGCGGGACAGAGCGCGCCGCAGTAATTGGAGCGAGTAGATAGCGGTGCCTCGATCTTCACGCCGCCTTTTTCGCCACATATCGGGTGAGCGACTGTTGCGGGATTTGATAGGATTGCTTGGGCCCACGGGTTAGCCACTCGGAAGTAGGCCCATAAAAGGCGTCGAGGTCGATGTAATGCACAATACGCCTCATTCAATCTCTTCTTCCCCTGCTTCTCCACCGCGCCTTCCTATGCTCTTGACGCCTCCGCCTGGCCCGTGCGCATTCCGCTGCCATGCTGAAGGACAAGACGATAGCCTTGGAGCGCGCAAAGAAGGCGACGATGGTGGCGAAGGGCAAGAAGACGGCTCGGGGGGTCGTCGTCGCAATCTGGTTTGCCCCCTGGTTGGATCCAGGGGGACTGGATCCGCTCCACCGTCGAGGAGGAGGATCTGGAGAGGCTCGTCGCGGATGGCATGATCGTCGATGGATCCTAGAGGCTGCCGGAGGGGGAATCTAAGCCTCAGCCGCGCGAGGGTGAGTGCGTCCTCCTTACCACCCACGTCGACCGAGGTCTTACCCTTCCCCCGCATCCATTCTTTCAGGGTTTCTTGAACTTTTTCGGTGCTCAAATTCACCATTTCCCCCAAACACAATCACATATCTTGTTGCGTACATCTCATTGTGCGAAAACTTCTTGTGTTGCCAACCGCACTGGGGTCTCTTCAAACACATCTTCACTTGCCGTTCTCAAATGGTGAAGAAAGCAAATCCGACTGACGAAAAGACGCACGTGATCCAAATGTGCGAGGGTTTCGGGATTCAAACCAGGGGTAGAAGTACTTTCCCTTCCATGACCCTTCCCGAGTCAGTCCGAGGATGGCAATCGACCTGGTTCTACTGCAAGGACATCCCGACTCCTGGTCAGTCGACCGGTCTCCCCACTTTCACTATGGAGCGACTCTGCCAACCTTCTTCACTGATCATGACCCTAGAGGAGAAAGGCGAGGTATCACTTTTAGTCGACCAGGTTGTTAACTTAGTCCGATAGGGTGTGACTGGCATGGACCTGTTGGAGGTGTTCCTTAGTCGACGCATCCAGCCTCTCCAAGCCCGCGACCATCTGATGAGGATGTACTCGGGCACTGACGACAGCGCTCGGGTCCACCCATATTAGGTCGCCGAGGAGACGGTGGCTCAGTGGCTGCGAAGCATCACTGGGAACAAGGGTAACCCCAAGGGGTCTAGGAGGGTTCTGCCATTCGATGCTGAGCATGAGCCGGAAGAGGTCAGGCTCAAAATACCGAGTGTTTTCCCCCTTCGATTTGCAATTGCTCGTGAATCCGACTGATTTTTGTTGACTTGTGCCTTGCAGATTTATACCAAGATGTACTCGATGCCGAACGAGGAACAACTCCAGGAGGGAGAGGAGAGCAAAGACGGAAGCGCCGACTGGAAATCTGAAGACGATAGTGAGGGAAGCAACGAGGATTCTGGTAGGAGCGAAGAAGTCGACTCGCCGCTTCACCCTGAGCGGCGTTCCAAACAGTCGCAGGATCCTGCAAGTGGGCATGGTAAAGCAGTTCTGCCAAGCATGCAGGTTCCGAAGCGTACTCAGACCTCTACTCCAGATCCATTGGAGAAGGCTATGAAGCAGCCCAAGGTTGTCCCCTCAAAGCCCCGGAAGGCCCTGCGCAAGATCAAGGTGGATGTTCCTGTTGCTTCTGCGTAAGTGTTATGTTTCTTCTCTTTGTCTTCTATGTTATTGTCAACTCATTCGCTTGCTTGACCGAGTGAGTTTTGGAGCTTTCAATGCTGCTACTTCTGGGACGTCCATGGATATTGATAAGGAGCAGGATGACGCGGAAACCGTAGACGTGGCCACTTCTCGGATAGGTACAACTTCACAACCATGCTCTTACTTTGCCAACTGTTCTGATGGTCGACTGAATTCTTACGATTGAGTGTTTTGTAGCGCCACCAAATGTTATTGAACTTCCAGACGATGATGACCATGAAGAAGCGCCACAAAGGAGCACAGGCAGAAGGGGCAGGAGTCTGAGCAAGAAGGTGCCTACCAGCAAAGTGTCTCACTCGACATCAGCATCAGAACCAGCCATTCAACAACTTGGTGATCTGGTTCGGACTTATGTTTCTTTTTTTGATCCTTTGTCGACTGATCAGCCCTCGACATCGACTGGTCAAGCCCCTGCTCCGACTATGCAACTTCAGGCTTCAGCTCCTCTGGCTACCTTGTCTGTTCCACGAAATCCACTTTTTGTTGCTCATCATGTCCAAGAAGACCAGGTAGGCGCTGCCAAGGAAGCCATGATCCAAGTAGGCCTAATGATGGACCGAATGAAGGTGGTGTACGAAACCAGCAAGGCCGCCTATGATGCCAGCTCTGCCCTTCAAACCAACGTCCGATAAAGTGGGATTGTAAGTTGATTTCCGATTGGCTTTCAGCTTGATCTTTGCTCTGTTAGGATATGCTATTTGAAAATTGCTGCTTTATTATTCGTAAGATGTCTGTGGATGAGCATTTTGGAACTTTATGTGCATCTATCATGAGTTTGCACCTTGTATCGTACACCCGCTGGGTGTTTCTCTATTGCTTTGTAGCTCTTTCACTTGAGTCGACCAGGTTGGGTCGAGTGAACTCTTGAACCAGTGGGGGCACACTGAGTGCACCCACTGGGTGTAGTCCTCGAGACCACCGTCGAATGTTTGATTTGGCAGGGGTCTTTGCGAAGTGTTTGTTTGTAGTATTTCCACTCGATCTAGACAGGTCGAGCCGAGTAAGAACTGAACCAGTGGGGTCACGCTAAGTACACCCACTAGGTGTAGTCCCCGAGATCATGGTCGACTGCGGGCAGTCGGTGGTGGTCTAAGAATAGATGTTGTTGTTTTTTACTCCTTTTGCTCGCGTTGGGCGAACCATGGCGAGTGAGAAATCGAACCAGTGGGGGAATGCCAAGTGCACCCACTGGGTGTAGTCCCCGAGACTGTTGTTGAATGTTTGATTCGGCAGTAGTCTTAGAACTCTTTTTGTCATAATAATCTGACCTTGTATCTTATCACTCGGAAGTGACTGATCCTTGTTTCTATCGACTGACGTGTCTTGTTTATTGATTGCAGAAATCCTGTGAGCTTGGATGTAAGTTTGCTGACTTGGAGAGGAAACAGATTCAACTCAACCTCGATCTGGAGTTGGCCAAGGAGAACTTGAAGAAGGCCCAAGATGAAGCAGCCATCATGGGAGGTAACAATTTTTCGAATGCTTGCCTTGCCATCTTTTCCTTTCAACTTCTAAACCAAGTGATTCCACTCGAACATATGTGCGTAGTGAAAACCGTCAACTCCAAGCTCATTTGAAGAATGCTATTTCTCTAGACAAAATGAAGCAGGCCCTGGAGCAAAAGGATCTTGACCTTGCAGCGGCTCAGAAGATGGCGCGGGAGAAGACTGAACTTGCTGACAAGAAGCTGGCTTCAGTCGGCAAGTTGGAAGAAGAGAACGCCAAGTTGAAAACTGATGTTGATGAAGCGAAGAAGTATGTCATGCAGCTGAAGGAGGAGAAGGTGGCCTTGGCAGATAGAGTTGATGTTCTCACTCAGAAGAGAGACGAACTGGAAACTTATCTGGGAGGTCTTGCCAAGAAGATGTTCCTCAAGCTTGTAGGTACTTTTGTTTATCCGACTGGCTGCAGAAAACTTTCACATTATGTTACTGTCACTTCAACACCTTTTTGTGTGTGCAGAATTCTGTCAGAGCTTCGAGGAAGAAAACGGGCGGAATGTGACAAGTTTGAATCCTATCAATTCTCCCGTCAAGGACGAAGCTGCCACGAATGTGCTACGACTGGAATCCCGCCTAGCCAGTGTTTTGGACTACCTTGCCCGACTGAAAGTAGCAGTGTCACGGATCGACACAGAGCTCTGGCCAAGCGTGACATTCCAGAATGATCTCGAGTCATTGATGACTCGACTCAATGGTATCCCTGACCAAGTGCAGGCGCGGAAGAAGTCATCTGCTCGCTGCGGTGCTGACGTGGCTCTGTCTCTGGTACGTGTTCATTGCAAGGAGGTCAAAGAAGAGGAGCTGGCGGATCTTAAAGTTGCCAACAACAAGAAGCTTCAATTCCAATCCTTCATGAAGACCTTCATTGATGCAGCTAATCATATTGCAGACGGTATCGATCTGGACAGCTTCGTCGAGCCAGCAAGTCCTCCCCCTACCGAGTGAAAAACTTGATAACTTTAATCTCATTTGCCTCGGAATGCTGAGTGATTCTGTAATTGTTAAACTCTTTCGGTCTTGACGCCCGAGTACTTCTGCTAGTGGTTCTGAACCTTCATTGATTTATCCGAACTTGGTTGCTTTATTTGGATGTAGTTGCTTTTTCTATATTGCTTTTGGATTTTTTGACTTAGGCGAATCTAGGATCGCGTCTGAGTTTCCGAGTGAGAGGATTTCTCTCCACCCGAAGTAGTCGTTTTAATTGTGGTGCAACTCAGAGTGCAAAGAGACATTGTACTTGTGGTGCAACTCAGAGTGCAACCAAACATTGTACTTGTGGCGCAGCTCAGAGTGCAACCATGCGTTGTACTTCTGGCGCAGCTCAGAGTGCAACCGTACGTTGTACTTGTGGCGCAATTCAGAGTGCAACCATACGTTGTACTTGTGGTGCACCTCAGAGTGCAACCATACATTGTACTTGTGGCGCATATCAGAGTGCGCGGCCAAATTTCCAAGTGAGAGGGTTGCTCTTCACTCGAAGTATGTTTCGTAACTTAGGCGAGTACAAGATCGCAGCTAAGCCCCCCAAGTGAGAGGGTTGCTCCTCACTCGAAGTGTTTTTGAAACTTAGGCGAGTACGGGATCGCAACTAAGTCCCCGAGTAAGACGGTTCCTCTTCACTCGGAGTGTTTTTGAAACTTAGAACAGTACGGGATCGCAGCTAAGCCCCCGAGTGAGAGGGTTGCTCTTTACTCAGAGTGTTTTCGAAACTTAGGTGAGTACGGAAATGCAGCTAAGCCCCCGAGTGAGAGGGTTGCTCTTCACTCGGAGTGTTTTTGAAACTTAGGTGAGTACGGGATCACAGCTAAGCCCCTGAGTGAGAGGGTTGCTCTTCACTCAGA
>NC_041382.1:154843423-154886212 GCF_002162155.2 Triticum dicoccoides | reverse complement strand
GAATCGGGTTCGCGACTAAGCCACCGAGTGAGAGGGCTGCGCTTCACTCAGAGGGTTTTTGAAACTTAGGCGAAGGTTGCTCTTCACTCGGAGTGTTTTTGAAACTTAGGCGAATCGAGTTTGTGGCTAAGCCCTCGAGTGAGAGGGTTTCTCTTCACTCAGAGTGTTTTTGAAACTTAGGCGAACCAGTTCGCCGCTAAGCCCCCAAGTGAGGGGGTTGCTCTTCACTCGAAGTGTTTTTAGAATTTAGGCGAACCGGGTTCGCGGCCAAGCCCCCGAGTGAGAGGGTTCCTCTTCACTCGGAGTGTTTTTGGAACTTAGGCGAGTCGGGTTCGTGGCTAAGCCCCCGAGTGAGAGGGTTGCTCTTCACTCGGAGGGTTTTTGAAACGTAGGCGAATCGGGTTTGCGGCTAAGCCCCCGAGTGAGGGGGTTGCTCTTCACTCGGAGGGTTTTGAAATTTAGGCGAAGCGGGTTCGCCGCTAAGCCCCCGAGTGAGAGGGATGCTCTTCAACCGGTGGGTTTTTGAAATTAGGCGAAGCGGGTTCGCGGCTAAGCCCCCGAGTGAGGGTGTTGCTCTTCACTCAGAGTGTTTTTGAAACTAGGGCGACCGGGTTCGCGGCTAAGCCCCCGAGTGAGAGGGTTGCCCTTCACTCAGAGTGTTTTTGAAACTTAGCTGAATCGGGTTCGTGGCTAATCCCCCGAGTGAGAGGGTTGCTCTTCACTCGGAGTGTTTTTGAAAATTAGGTGAATCGGGTTCACAACTAAGCCACCCACTTGAGGATTTGAACACATATGCTTATGCGATAACAATCATTAAGATACTGCAGAAAATCATGTCTTGAGTGAATCTGAGTTGGTTGCTATTATTTGATCCACTCGGCCAGGAAATCTGCTACTGCGTGAGACTTGATCGCCTTTTTTGCTTCGAACTTGATATCCAAAGGGAGGAGTTCAATCACCCACTTGGCCACTCGACTAGTTGCATCTCGATTGTTCAAGATTTCTGATAACGGAGCATCGCTGACAACTGAAATCGAGTGGTCTGCGAAGTAATGTGCAACTTTCTTCATGGTCAGATAAATCCCGTAGACAAGCTTCTGGTAATGCGGATACCTTTGCTTGGATGGAGTCAAGACTTCAGAGATATAGTACACCAGGCGCTGAACTTTATAAGCTTTTCCTTCTTCCTCTCGCTCGACTATGAGCACTATTCTGGCAACTTGTCCAATGGTTGCGATATACAGCAGTAGAGGCTCTTTGCTGATTGGGGTAGCACGCACTGGCTGGGTGGAAAGCAGGGCTTTGAGCTCTACAAACGCCGCTTCGGCTTCAGGAGTCCACTCGAACTTATCAGACTTCTTCATCTATTGGTAAAGAGGCAACACCTTTTCACCGAGACGAGAAATGAATCGGCTCAATGCAGCCAAACAACCAGTAAGCTTGTGAACATGATGCACACGCACAGGGCGTTTCATTCGGAGAATTGCTCCAACCTTTTCTGGGTTTGCGTCGATCCCGTGTTCTGAAACGAGGAAACCGAGTAATTTCCTCCTGGGACTCCGAATGTGCACTTTGACAGATTAAGCTTGACATCATATCTTCTTAAGTTGGCAAAAGTTTCAATGAGATCAGTTAATAGGTCGGAACTTTTGCGTGACTTGACCACGATATCATCCATGTACGCTTCCATGTTCCGACTAATTTGAGTGAGCAGGTACTTCTGAATCATGTGCATGAACGTGGCGCTAGCATTCTTAAGACCAAAGGGCATGGTAACATAGCAAAAACACATGAATGGGGTGCTGAAGGCGGTTTTTATTTTGTCGGGTCCATATAGTCGGATCTGATGGTACCCGGAATACGCATCCAAAAAGGACAAATGCTCACATCCCGCACTTGAGTCGACAATCTGGTCAGTGCGGGGGAGAGGGAAGTGATCTTTCGGGCAGGCCCAATTGATATGGGGTGCTGAAGGCGGTTTTTATTTTGTCGGGTCCATATAGTCGGATCTGATGGTACCCGGAATATGCATCCAAAAAGGACAAATGCTCACATCCCGCACTTGAGTCGACAATCTGGTCGGTGCGGGGGAGAGGGAAGTGATCTTTCGGGCAGGCCCAATTGATGTACTTGAAATCGATACACATACGAAGTGAATCATCTTTCTTGGGGACCATGACAACATTGGTGAGCCACTCGGAGTGGTATATCTCGTGGATGAACTCAGCTGCTAGAAGCCGAGCTACCTCTTCACCAATTGCCTTCCTCTTCTCCACGGCGGACCGACGGAGATGTTCGTTGACATGGTTTGCTTTTGGGTCGACTCAAAAACAGTGCTCAGCTAGTCCCCTGGGTACACCCAACATGTCAGATGTTTTCCATGCGAAGATGTCCCAGTTCTCACGGAGGAAATGGATGAGCGCTTCTTCCTATTTGCTATCGAGTGTTGTTGAGATGTGGGTCGGAGCAGCATTGGGATCAGACAGGTGAATATGAACAGGCTTTGTCTCACCAGCCGACTGAAATGCGGACTCTGAAGCAGGCTTCGTAGCTCGCAACAAATCATTCAGATCTGCTTTCTTGTTGTATTCTTCCATCTCAACTGCTGCCATCTGTTCATTGGCAATCTTTGAACCCTTTTGGAGGCACTCTTTTGCTCTTTGCCGATTCCCTATGACTGTGATCACGCTTCGGGGACCATGTATCTTCAAATTGAGGTATTCGTAACATGGTCGAGCCATGAAACGAGCATATGCGGGCCTGCCCAGAATTGCATGGTAGGCACTGTGAAAATCCACCACCTCAGACGTCAACTTTTCCTTGTATTAATTCTTTGAATCACTGAAAACCACATCAAGAGTGATTTGACTGAGTGAATATGATTTCTTTCCTAGGATGACTCCGTGGAATCGCATGTTTCTCTCACTGAGCTTGGACATTGGGATGCCCATCCCTCGGAGGGTCTCGGCATACAGAATGTTCAAACCACTGCCACCATCCATTAGAACCTTGGTCAGTCGGGTGCACCCAACGACTGGGTCGACCACCAACACTTGCCGCCTGGGGGTAGCAACGTGCGCTGGGTGATCGGACTGGTCGAATGTAATGGGAGTTTCTGACCACTTCAAATACGTCATAGTTGCCGGAGCAACCATGTTCACTTCTCTATTGATAACTTTCAGTCAACTTTTGCTCTTGATGTCAGCAAAAATCACCAAAGTAGCATTGACATTGGGGTAACCATCATATTCCTCTTTATCCTCTTCCTTATCCTCTTCCTTCTCCTTTTCACTGGGTTGACCCTCTTGGAAACTCTGAATCAGGAGTCAACACTATCGAGTGGTATGCTTTGGCAGAATCAAGTTACCCTCTTCATCTTTTTTGGTGTGTATGTGACATGGCAAATCAAGAACATGTTTCCCGCTTAATCTTTCACTTTTTTGGGGATCCATGGCCCATTAGGCTTTCCCTTGAACTTCCCTTGATTCAAAACTACGGCCTCAGCAGGACCTGTAGGTTCATCCTTGCGCTTCTGCTTCTGACTGGAATTTCCTCCTTCGGTGTCTTGAGCGACTAGTTTATTCTTGCCACTGCGGAGTCGGCCTTCCTCTTCGCCGTTAGCGTACCAAGTGGCTATTTCCATCATTCGGGCCAGGGACATGTCTCCTGACCAACCAAATTTTAGGTTGATCTCTTTGTATCAAACACCCTCTTTGAAGGCGCAAACTGCCTGGTGCTCTGACACATTTTCTAGAGTATGATGAAGAGTAGTCTATCTCTGGATGAAGTCTCTCAAAGTCTCGTTCTGTTTCTGAACATAGTGCTACAATTCAGTCAGTTCAGCAGGTCGCTTGCAGGTGCCCTTGAATGTTTTGATAAACACTCGGGCCAACTCTTCCCAACTGAAAATACTTCCAGGGGCCAACTGATTCAACCAAGCTCTTGCTGAACCCTCGAGCACCAGGGGGGGTGGTGCTTCATGGCTACATCATCATTGCCTCCACCAATCTGCACTGCCACTTGATAATCTTCTAGCCAAGTGTCGGGCTTCGACTCACCGGTGAACTTACTCACGCCTGTCGCCAACCTGAAGTTGGGAGGGATCTCAGCAGCTCGGATGGCTCTGCTAAAACATTCAGGTCCAGAAACATGTACTCTACTTCCACTCGGATGGTTTCTGTCGTGTCCTTCTCTGTGTACCCGGCCTCTGTCGACCAAACCTTGTACGAGAAGTGATCTTGCAACAAACCCAGTCTCTCTTGGGTCGACTAAAGCTCTCCTCTCATCATCATATGGGCGCCTGTCATCATACCGTCAGGGCACGTATGATCCGCCCCTCAGAGGGGGCGTAGGCACTTGACGGTGGTCATCACAGGCGTATCCATGATCATACTATCCATGGCCCTGATCCAGGTACTGATCCTAGTGGTGCCCATGATCGTCATGCCGCAGAGGTGATCTTGGACTGTGAGCCGAGTGAACTGTGTACGCAACCACAAATCTGCTATGGATCCTGTTGCGCGACTGATAAACAGCCGAGTTTTGTTCACCCGTCGCTCGAAGTAGCGCTCGGATCTGCAGCAAACCTCTACCAGCTTCTGAACAGGATGGCTGAATCGACTCTGCTATACAGGTTGCAGTTGCAAGATTCTGGACCGAGGTGCGATATACCTGAGGTTCAGGCGGAAACAATTGGCGATGTCATCGACTAGATTCAGGGATCTGCCAGCGGGCGCGTTCGTCGAGTGAATGTTGTAGATTCTCCAGACGCGTGCACTTAGCCAAGGTGGCCAGGCGCGCTGCCTCCAAGGCCTCGGAGGTCTCCCCCATGATGGGGGGGTCTGGAATGCCTCCATGTTGCGGCGATGCAACTCTTCCCTCTGCTTCGAGGTGAGGGCTTGAGGTTCATACTCATCATGAATGTACGACAGGCCATCACCATCGCCGCGGCCATTGCGATGGAACCCAGGCGGGCTGCGAGGCGAGTCAACCATGAGGACTTCCGCCGCGGGATCGCTTCTTCCGCATTCAGAAAGAGTGTCTGCGGAACCAGTCGACAGATCGGATGGTCCATAGAGAGATTCGCCAGGCTCGATTGCCGCAACTTGAGGGGTGGCCGACTATAGAGCCATGCTACGTCTTGAGCTTGCGTTGGTTTTCCCCGAAGAGGAAGGGATGATGCAGCAGAGTAGCGTAAGTATTTCCCTCAGTTTTTGAGAACCAAGGTATCAATCCAGTAGGAACCCATGCTCAAGTCCCTCGTACCTGCACAAAGCGATAGCTACTCGCAACCAACGCAATTAGGGTTGTCAATCCCTTCACGGTCACTTACGAGAGTGAGATCTGATAGATATAATATTTTTTGGTATTTTTGGTATAAAGATGCAAACTAAAAAGTAAAGGCAAAGTAAAAAAGCAAAGCAAGATTAAAGTGATGGAGATTGATATGATGAGAATAGACCCGTGGGCCATAGGTTTCACTAGTGGCTTCTCTCAAGAGCATAAGTATTCTACGGTGGGTGAACAAATTATGTTGAGCAATTGACAAAATTGAGCATAGTTATGAGAATATCTAAGCATGATCATGTATATAGGCATCACGTCCGTGACAAGTAGATCGAAACGATTCTGCATCTACTACTATTACTCCACTCATCGACCGCTATCCAGCATGCATCTAGAGTATTAAGTTAAAAAACAGAGTAATGCCTTAAGCAAGATGACATGATGTAGAGAGATAAATTCATGCAATATGAAATAAACCCCATCTTGTTATCCTCGATGGCAATGATACAATACGTGCCTTGCTGCCCCTTCTGTCACCGGGTAAGGACACCGCAAGATCGAACCCAAAGCTAAGCACTTCTTCCATGGCAAGAACTACCAATCTAGTTAGCCAAACCAAATGGATAATTCGAAGAGACTTGCAAAGATAACCAATCATACATAAAAGAATTCAGAGAAGATTCAAATATTATTCATAGATAGACTTGATCATAAACCCACAATTCATCAGTCTCAACAAACATACCACAAAAAGAAGATTACATCGAATAGATCTCCACAAGAGAGGGGGAGAACTTTGTATTGAGATTCAAAGAGAGAGAAGAAACCATCTAGCTACTAACTATGGACCCGAAGGTCTGAGGTAAACTACTCACACTTCATCGGAGAGGCTATGATGATGTAGAAGCCCTCCGTGATGACGACCCTCTTCCGGCGGAGCTCCGAAACAGGCCCCAAGATGGGATATCGTGGATACAGAAAGTTGCGGCGGTGGAATTAGGTTTTTGGCTCCTGTTCTGATCGTTTGGGGGTACGTGTATATATATAGGAGGAAGAAGTACGCCGGAGGAGCAACAAGGGGCCCACAAGGCAGGGGGCGTGCCCTAGGGGGGGTGCCCCCACCCTCGTGACTGCCTCTTTTGTTCCTTGGAGCAGGGTCCAAGTCTCCTGGATCACGTTCGGTGAGAAAATCACGTTCCCGAAGATTTTATTCCGTTTGGACACCATTTGATATTCCGTTTATCTGAAACACTGAAATAGGAAAAAACAACAATTCTGGGCTGGGCCTCCGGTTAATAGGTTAGTCCCAAAAATAATATAAAAGTGGAAAATAAAGCCCAATATAGTCCAAAACAGTAGATAATATAGCATGGAGAAATCAAAAACTATAGATACGTTGGAGACGTATCAGGCATCCCCAAGCTTAATTCCTGCTCGTCCTCGAGTAGGTGAATGATAAAAAGAGAATTTTTGATGCGGAGTGCTACTTTGCATAATTTCAATGCAAATCTTCTTAATTGTGGTATGAATATTCAGATTAGAAAGATTCAAGACAAAAGTTTATATTGACATAAAAATAATAATACTTCAAGCATACTAATAAAGCAATTATGTCTTCTCAAAATAACATGGCCAAAGAAAGTTATCCCTACAAAATCATATAGTCTGGCTATGCTCCATCTTCACCACACAAAGTATTCAAATCATGCACAACCCCGATGACAAGCCAAGCAATTGTTTCATACTCTAACTTTTTCAAAACTTTTTCAATCTTCACGCAATACATGAGCGTGAGCCATGGATATAGCACTATAGGTGGAATAGAATCGTGGTTGTGGAGAAGACAAAAAGGAGGGGAAGATAGTCTCACATCAACTAGGCGTATCAACGGGCTATGGAGATGCCCATTGTCGGTGTCCAAACCGGCGGATCTCGGGTAGTGGGTCCCGAACTGTGCGTCTAGGCCGGATGGTAACAGGAGGCAGGGAACATGATGTTTTACCCAGGTTCGGGCCCTCTTGATGGAGGTAAAACCCTACGTCCTGCTTGATTAATATTGATGATATGGGTAGTACAAGAGTAGATCTACCACGAGATCAAGGAGGCTAAACCCTAAAAACTAGCCTATGGTATGATTGTTGTATTTGGAGTTGATTGCCTACGGACTACAACCCTCCGGTTTATATAGACACCGGATAGGGTTAGGGTTACACAGAGTCGGTTACAATGGTAGGAGATCTTGAATATCCGCATCGCCAAGCTTGCCTTCCACGCCAAGGAAAGTCCCATCCGGACACGGGACGAAGTCTTCAATCTTGTATCTTCATAGTCCAGGAGTCCGGCTGAAGGTATAGTCCGGCTACCCGAACATCCCCTAATCCAGGACTCCCTTAGTAGCCCCTGAACCAGGCTTCAAGGACGACGAGTCCGGCGTTCAAATTGTCTTCGGCATTGCAAGGAGGGTTCCTCCTCCAAGTCCTTCATAGAAGATTGTAAACACCAAGAGTAATGTCCGGCTCTGCAAAATAAGCTTCCACATATCGCCATAGAGAGAATAATATTAACACAAATCAAAACTGCTGACGTATTCCGCAATGTTTCATCACACTACGGCCAAGTCCTTTACTCGAATCGTTTTTACTTTTCCACCTCAGCATGTCTTGCAAGGCGGTTTCCTTGGCACGTCTTGTCAAAGCAGAGATCGTGTACCCCCTTTATGGGATTCTCATCAATACGGACGTGGGTAACCCAACCGTGCCATTTATCACGGCGCTTGGGAGGCAAGCGAGTTTTACTAGGCTGGTGGGGTCGCACAACCGCATCCGCCCATATAAGGGGATAAGTACCCACCTTTTAACCTACGCCTTCTTCCTCCTTTGCCTATCCATCTCCTGCGCACTCGAGCTCCAGTGCCCAAGCCCGCACTTCCCACCTCAACCTTCTCCAGCAATGTCCGGAGCGGGAGGCAAGTGGATGGTCTCCTCCGCTACGGAGGGCCAAGTCAAGAAGCTAAGGAAGGCCGGATACCTGTCCAAGGACATCGCGCACCGGCTTCCCAAAAAGGGGCAGCTTCTCCCCACCCCAAGGCCCCATGAGAGGGTAGTATTTCTCCCCCACTTCCTCCGTGGACTGGGTTTTCCACTTCACCCATTTGTCCAGGGGCTCATGTTCTATTAGGGCCTGGATTTCCACGATCTGGCCCCGAACTTCATCCTCAACATCTCGGCGTTTATCGTCATGTGCGAGGCTTTCCTCCGCGTCCGCCCTCATTTCAGCCTCTGGCTCAAGACCTTCGACGTCAAGCCCAAGGTGGTGCGCGGCAGCCAGGTGGAGTGCGGAGGCGCCATGGCGGGCAAGATGGCCAACGTCCTATGGTTCGAGGGTTCTTTTGTGGAGACCCTAAAGGGGTGGCAATCCGGGTGGTTTTACATCACCGAGCCACGCGATCCGGAATGGACCACATCCCCCGAGTTCCGATCCGGACCCCCCACGCAGCTTATGTCCTGGAAAGAGACGGGCCTGTCGTGAGGTGACAAAAAAGAGGTGACTGGATTGCAAACATGCATCCAGTCCCTGGTGAACAAGCCAATCCGGCTTGTTAATGTAATCCAGGTTATGCTCGTCCGCTGGATCCTCCCGTGCCAACAACGGGATTTTAATCTGTGGGAGTTCGACCCGGCGCAGCACCAAACCCTTAGCAAGCTCTTCGACACGACGTATGAAGATGCCTGGAAGGTGCTATTCAAGGGCGCCGAGGCTCCCGCATCCGCTTTCGAGGACCACGGATACAGCTCGTAGCGTCACGCTAGCGAGGTAAGCTAGCTTCACCTTTTACAGGATGTTAAGCTTTCTTCATAGTTTGACTCTATGCGGGATCTAAACTCCCTTACCTTTGACAGGCTTGGCGGGCGATATCCGGACCGATTAACTATCCGGCTCCGCTACCCGAAGACCCAGCCCCAGCTCTACTAGTGAAGCTGCTGGTTCCGGCGCCTTATGTGGTGCCGGAGAAGAAGGCCAAGAAGAAGAAGACCACGGGGACTCGAAGGAGTGCCCGTAACGTGGTGGTGTCGGACTCGTCATCCGACGAGTCCGAGACGCCCTCTTCCCGTGAAAACGAGGAGGAGGAAGAAGAAAACTCTCCCCCCAGCGGAGGGAGGAGAGAAGAGGAAGGCCGCCCCAACGGGGGAGGCCGAGGGGTCTAGGAAAAGGAAGACCCCTCCGCCGGACTACTCCCCCGACGCCGAAGAGGGCAAAGAGGAGTGGCCAAACAGGGCCAAGCATCCGGCGAAATCGTAAGTTCGGACATCAGAGTAACTCATGATGTTCCTTTGTTGCATAGCTGTCCCTAATGTCGAACGTAATTATGCAGCCCGCCCCAGGGCGAATTCAACGAATCGTCGGGCGGCTCCCTGGACTCATCGGACGTGAACTCAGTTCCGCCCGCTGTCTCCCCCTGCATTGCAGACGACACCGAAGTGGCGTCGCGACAAGCTCCGGGGCAGGAGGAGGTGGTCCTGGAGGAGCCGCAAGGCAACCTCCCGGACTCCAGGAGTGAAGGGGATAAGGCCCCCCAGGGCTCCAAGTCCGGCTTTGTGCCGGACACCGCGCCGGAATCTTTTACAGTTCCGGACCGCGGTAGGCTAACTCCTTCCAAGAGGAGCAAGCCTTCTGAGCCGGCGGCCTCCGTCCAACCGAAGGTGCCGGACAATCTGCTGGAGGTGCTTGACAGCGCCTCCATCGACGAGGGGCACCATACTATTATGAGTACGGTGATCCAGAAGGTTCAGTCTGCCAAGAGCGGACTGACTGAAGCTTGCGCTAGCCTTTTAACAGGCTTCGAGGTAAGTAAAAATATGTAAAAATATTACCGCATAGACAGTAGCCCCTGATGCTCTATTTGGCGTTTGGAAAGAAAAGCCGAATAGAGGATCTGTTAAATTTCGCAGGAGTCTAACAAAAAAAGTGTCAATATGCGTATGCAAGCTTCGCTGCTATCCACCGCCGCACTGACTGCGGAGGTGGGTGTCCTGAAGCAAGACTTCGAGCAGACCGAGCAAGAGCTCGGCCTTGCCAAGTGGCGGCTCGAGGAGAAAGAAGGTAAGAAATACCTTACAGAAAAGGTGCCTATAGAAAGGCATGATTGCAAAAAAGATAACAAGATTGTACTGCTTATTGTAGGGGCCACGACTGAGATGGCGACCCTTAAGCAGGCGCTGTCTGAGGCCGAAAAGAAAACGGCCGCGGAGCGCACCGAGCGAGACAGACTTGGGGCTTAGGTCGGCGAGGTGCAGCAAGAGCTTCAGGCTCTCATGAAAAAACATGAGAGTTTGGAGCTTGAGTCAAAGGCGCAAGCATCCGAGCTCGCGACGGCCCTTGAGACTGCCAAGTCTGCCAAGGCCGAAGCCCAAAAGGCCCTCCAAGAGTTGGAGGAGATGAGGAAGATAGCAGCGGGTAAGGCATTCTTCATGCAAAGCAGAAATATAAAAGTAAACTACTTGTTACTTACCCGAATCCGGAGCTCTCCAGGGGCATTCACAGATCTTCCCCGCAGCGTATCCGATGCTGCCGCATTCTACCGAGCTGAAGAGGCAGCTCGACAGAGAAGGTGTTCTGGTCTCAGTATTCTGAGGCCGGACACCCTGTGCCTTTGAGCGACCAGCTGAAACAGCTGGTCGAGCTCCACAAGGCGGCCGAACAGGCCATGAAGGGCTTCATAGTTCGGCTGTGGCCCAGAGAGGCCCTGCCTGGGAGCTATTTCGGGCTGGTGCGGCGGCTGGTGGAGGCCTGTCCGAGGCTCGAGGTCATCAAGCGCTCCGTCTGCATCGAAGGTGCCCGTCGGGCCCTTGCCCGTGCAAAGGTGCACTGGGGTAAGCTGGACGGTGAGAAGCTTGTGAAGGACGGGCCGCCGCCGGGGAAGGAGCATCACAAGCCCGAGAACTACTACAAGGATGTTCTTGTAGGTGCCCGCCTTGTGGCGGATGAATGTACCAAGGATGTGATTTTTGAATGAACTCGCTTGTGTTTATCCTGTGCGCTGAAAACTTGTTCATATGCGCTAAGCAATGCTTATTGAATTTAAAATATTACTTTCTGTGCGGCCGTTTATCAAAAAATTGAGAGATGGCCAGTCGTCGGCTTCTGCCCCCATGCCACTAGTGCTGGGGTGTTCGGGATAAACCTGAGCACTCTTTTTCCCATAGTTGGGTCCTTCAAGGGAGGCGCTCAGCACAACGAACCAAGCAATCGGACTATAATGCTTGAACACTCTCACTTAGCCATAGAACTCTATAATTTTAAATTTCGGCGAAGCCCCTAGTTCGGAAGACCGAGTTCGGGGCGCTATCCACGCCTTGGCCGGACAAAGCCAGCTCCTCGCTCGAAGCGGCATAAGTCTTTAGGGACTCGAAAAACCTCTTGAACAGCGACCAGTCTCTCGCCTCATCATGACAGTCAGTTTTAGCTTTCTCCACTGAGGTGCTTAACCCAGCTGAACCGGGGCACAATCGCAGTGGTTCTCCTAGTGCTACCTTAGCCGATAGAGCAGAATGTAAGGCACCAAAACATAGGAGCTGGGCAAACCCAACTATTGACCCAAATCATGATTCGGAGCCGATGCATATAGTGCTATAAGTTCGGGGTGCCGCACTTGTGAAAGTGTACGGACTTCTCACGCCATAATGAGGGGTACTGAAGCCCCTGGCGTGTTTGCCGTACCATGGTGTACGGGTGCAATCATGTCATTTAATAAACATATATGTGAAAAGAGGATAATGCAAAAAATAGACAAAAAGCTAAGCATTGTTTATAGAGAGGCTATTTATCAAAGCCGAACGATACAAATAGTGCGGTAAGCAAAAGATATTGGACTATTCAGTATGTCTTAACCAGGGGCAGGCCGCGGAATTGTATTTAAAACAGGTATACCGCTCGTAATAGAGACCACCTGGGAGTTCCATAATGCGGCATGGCTTGTCTGCCTCCCTGGATCTTGCATCGTTTGTGCGGCAGTCGAATTGCCGAATAGGTCGTCCGAAGTATGGAGTCCTGAAAGTAAGAAAAAAATTAAAAAAAGAATCCGGCAACCCCTAGTACGTTTTAAGCTGTATTTTGGGCGTGCCGTTATTGTGCCCCTTCCACTGTGCCCATGGTATTTCAAGGGCGTAGTTATGTACGCGAGGTACTGGTTTCGCTATGTCGCGAAAGCTGGGGTTGGGGCTGCATTGCTACGCTTGCTCAGAGTGTGCCAGGTGGTCCTTCTGTGGGTTACTCCGGGCGCGCTTGGCAGTGTCTGGCTTTTTAATGGCCGGACTGGAGAATTGCCTAAGAAGGCTACTTTGTACATCCGCTGTGAGAGCCGCCGTATGCTCCTCCGTACGGAGAGAGCGTTCGGTGTTTCCGTTGACTGTAATTACTCCTCGAGGGCCTGGCATCTTGAGCTTGAGATATGCGTAGTGCGGCATCGCGTTGAACTTTGCGAATGCGGTTCATCCGAGCAGGGCGTGATATCCACTGCGAAACGGGACTATATCAAAGATTAACTCTTTGCTTCAGAAATTGTCCGGGGATCCGAAGACCACGTCAAGTGTTACTAAGCCTGTACAGTTGGCTTCTACACCTGGTATAAAGCCTTTAAAGGTCGTTCTTGTGGGCTTAATCCTTGAGGGATCTATGCCCATTTTCCGCACTGTATCCTGATAAAGCAGGTTCAGGCTATTGCCGCCGTCCATGAGGACTCTTGTGAGATGAAATCCGTCGATGATTGGGTCGAGAACCAATGCGGCGAAGCCGCCATGACAGATGCTAGTGGGATGGTCCCTTCGATCAAAAGTGATCGGGCAGGAGGACCATGGGTTGAACTTTGGGGCAACTGGCTCCATCGCGTATATGTCCCGTAGCGCACGCTTCCGCTCCCGCTTGGGAATGTGGGTTGCGTATATCATGTTCACCGTCCGCACTTGTGGGGGAAAGCCCTTCTGTCCATTGTTGTTCGGCGGCTGGGGCTCCTCATCGTTGTTGTGCAACCCCTTGTCTCTGTTTTTGGCCCTTAACTTGCCTGCCTGCTTGAACATCCAACAATGCCTGTTAGTGTGATCAGCTGGCCTTTCGGGGGTGCCATGTATCTGGCACAAGCGATCGAGTATTCGGTCCAGACTGGACGGGCCCTGAGTATTCTTTTTAAATGGCTTTTTCCGCTGACCGGATTTATAGCCTTTGAATCCGGCATTGACTGCCGTGTCTTCATTGCTATCGCTGTTAACGCGTCATTTTTGCTTATTCCGATGTGTCCTGCCACTTTTTTCCTTAGTATCCGAATTACCAGGGTTCTTTGATAAGTTGTTACTGCGAGCTAGCCAGCTGTCTTCTCCCGCGCAAAAGCGGGTCATGACTGTTGTGAGGGCTGCCATGGACTTCAGCTTTTCCTGTCCCAGGTGCCGGGCAAGCCACTCGTCGCGGATGTTATGCTTGAAGGCTGCTAGGGCCTCTGCGCCCGGACAATCGACTATCTGGTTTTTCTTTGTTAGGAACCGTGTCCAGAATTGTCTGGCCGATTCCTCTGGCTGCTGAATTATGTGGCTTAAGTCGTTGGCATCCGGTGGTCGCACGTAAGTGCCCTGGAAGTTGTCGAGGAATGCGACTTCCAGGTCCTCCCAAGAATCGATTGAGTCTACTGGCAAGCCGTTAAGCCAATGCCGGGCCGGTCCTTTAAGTTTGAGCGGGAGGTATTTGATGGCGTGTAGATCATCGCCGCGTGCCATGTGGATGTGAAGGAGATAATCCTCGATCCATACCGCCGGATCTGTTGTGCCATCGTATGATTCGATGTTTATGGGTTTGAAACCCTCTGGGATTTTATGATCCATTACTTCATTCATGAAGCATAGCGGGTGTGCGGCGCCTCTGTACTGGGCTATATCATGATGCAGCTCGGAAGAGCTATGTCTGTTGTGTTCGGCCCGGCTGACCGTAGTCCGGCCAGGGCTCTCCTGATAAAGAGAGAGACTTAAGAGAATTCAGGATGTCGCCAAAAGGCGAATGCTCAAAGATGTCTGCGGTGGTGAACTCCATTATCGGTGCCCAATAGGATTTGATTGGCAGGGGCGCGGGGGGTTCGGAGTCCGGATCCTTGGAGTCACAGGTCGTGCAGAGTGCGGGGCTAGTGTTCGGCTCGATCGCTTTTGGGATCGTAGCCTCGAGGTGACGTCCAACTGCTCATCCTTGATTGGCGCAATAGGCTCCGAGTTAGGGATCGAAACCGATGCGTGTGCAGCCTCCAGGACACTGTCCGGGGGCAGAGCTAGATCATGCCTCTCGAGATAGTGCGGCGCGCTTGGCCGTGGCTCGAGTCCGTCGAAGATCAAGTCTCCGCGGATGTCAGCGTGTAGTTTAAGCTTCCAAACCTGACTTGATGGCCAGGGGCGTAGCTTTCGATCTGCTCCAGGTGGCCGAGCGAATTGGCCCGCAGAGCGAAGCCGCCGAAGACAAAGATCTGTCCGGGGAGCAAAGTCTCACCCTGGACCGCATCGTTGTTGATGATCAAAGGAGCCATCGGGCCTAAAGGCGACGACACAGAGGAACTCTCAATGAAAGCACCAATGTCGGTGTCCAAACCGGCGGACCTCGGGTAGTGGGTCTCGAACTGTGCGTCTAGGCCGGATGGTATCAGGAGGTAGGGAACACGATGTTTTACCCAGGTTCGGGCCCTCTTGATGGAGGTAAAACCCTACGTCCTGCTTGATTAATATTGATGATATGGGTAGTACAAGAGTAGATCTACCACGAGATCAAGGAGGCTAAACCCTAAAAGCTAGCCTATGGTATGATTGTTGTATTTGGAGTTGATTGCCTACGGACTACAACCCTCCGGTTTATATAGACACCGGATAGGGTTAGGGTTACACAGAGTCAGTTACAATGGTAGGAGATCTTGAATATCCGCATCGCCAAGCTTGCCTTCCACGCCAAGGAAAGTCCCATCCGGACACGGGACGAAGTCTTCAATATTGTATCTTCATAGTCCAGGAGTCCGGCTGAAGGTATAGTCCGGCTACCCGAACACCCCCTAATCCAGGACTCCCTCACCCATCAATAGATATCAATGTGAGTGAGTAGGGATTGCCATGCAATGAATGCACTAGAGCTATAAATGTATGAAAGCTCAACAAAAGAAACTAGTGGGTGTGCATCCAACTTGCTTGCTCACAAAGACCTAGGGCAATTTGACGAAGCCCATTATTGGAATATACAAGCCAAGTTCTATAATGTAAAATTCCCACTAGTATATGAAAGTGACAACATATGAGACTATCTATATAAAGAACATGGTGCTACTTTGAAGCACAATATATGAGACTCGCTATATCACGGTGCTACTTTGAAGCACAAGTGTGGTAAAAGGATAGTAGCATTGCCCCTTTTTATTTATTTTCTCTTTTTTTGGGCCTTCCCTTTTTTTGGCCTTGCTCCTTTTTTTATTGGGACAATGCTCTATTGAATGATGATCATCACACTTTTATTTATTTACAACTCAATGATTACAACTCGATTCTAAACAAAGTATGACTCTATATGGATGCCTCCGGCGGTGTACCGGGATATGCAATGAATCAAGAGTGACAAGTATGAAGAAATTATGAACGGTGGCTATGCCACAAATACTATGTCAACTACATGATCATGCTAAGCAATATGACAATGATGAATGTGTCATGATGAACTCAGTGGTGGAAAGTTGCATGGCAATATATCTTGGAATGGCTATGGAAATGCCATAATAGGTAGGTATGGTGGCTGTTTTGAGGAAGGTATATGGTAGGTGTATGATACCGGCGAAAGGTGCGCGGTATTAGAGAGGCTAGCAAAGGTGGAAGGGTGAGAGTGCATATAATCCATGTACTCAACATTAGTCATAAAGAACTCATATACTTATTGCAAAAATCTAGAAGTTATCAAAGCAAAGTATTACGCGCATGCTCCTAGGGGGATAGATTGGTAGGAAAAGACCATCGCTCATACCCGACCACCACTCATAAGGAAGACAATCAATAAATAAATCATGCTCCGACTTCGTTACATAACGGTTCACCATACGTGCATGCTACGGGAATCACAAACCTTAACACAAGTATTCTTTAAATTCACAACTACTCAACTAGCATGACTTTAATATTATCACCTCCATATCTCAAAACAATTATCATGCTTCAATCTTTTCTTAGTATTCAACACACTCAAAAGAAAGTTTCACAAATCTTGAATACCAAGCATATTATTATTAAGCAAATTACCATGCTATTAAGAGACTCCCAAAATAATTTAAGTGAAGCATGATAGATCAATAGTTTCTTTAAAACAAATCCACCACCATGCTCTAAAAGATCTAAGTGAAGCACATAGAGCAAAATTATAACACTCAACAGATATAAGTGAAGCACATAGAGCAAAATTATCTAGCTCAAAAGATATAAGTGAAGCACATAGAGCAAAACTACTTAGCTCAAAAGATATAAGTGAAGCACATAGAGTATTCTACCAAATTTTAATTCATGTATGGCTCTCTCAAAAGGTGTGTACAGCAAGGATGATTGTGGCATACTAAGACACAAAGACACAAATAATACAAGACGCTCCAAGCAAAACACATATCATGTTGGTGAATAAAAATATAGCTCCAAGTAAATTACCGATGGAAGTGGATGAAAGAGGGGATGCCTTCCGGGGCATCCC
Organism: Triticum dicoccoides; assembly: GCF_002162155.2. Classification (NCBI taxonomy): domain Eukaryota; kingdom Viridiplantae; phylum Streptophyta; class Magnoliopsida; order Poales; family Poaceae; genus Triticum; species Triticum dicoccoides. The sequence goes on along the minus strand of NC_041382.1, from coordinate 154,869,199 downwards.
CAAGCTTTGACTTTTTGGTGTCCTTGGATTATCTTGGGGGTTCCATGGGCATCCCCAATCTTAGGCTCTTGCCACTCCTTGTTCCATGATCCATCAAAAGAATTCACCCAAAACTTGAAAACTTCACAACACAAAACTCAAAATAGAAAACTCGTGAGCTCCGTTAGCAAAAGAAAACAAAAGACCACTTCAAGGTACTGTAATGAACTCATTCTTTATTTATAATGGTGTTAAACCTACTGTATTCCAACTTCTCTATGGATTATAAACTACTTTACTAGCCATAGATTCATCAAAATAAGCAAACAACACACGAAAAACAGAATCTGTCAAAAACAGAACAGTCTGTAGTAATCTGTAGCTAGCGCAAGATCTGGAACCCCAAAAATTCTAAAATAAATTGCTCGACGTGAGGAATTTATCTATTAATCATCTGCAAAAATAATTAACTAAATAACACTCTTAAAATAAAAATGACAGCAGTTCTCGTGAGCGCTAAAGTTTCTGTTTTTTACAGCAAGTTCAACAAGACTTTCCCCAAGTCTTCCCAACGGTTCTACTTGGCACCAACACTAATTAAACACAAAAACACAACAAAAACAGATGCTAAATAATTTATTTATTACTAAGCAGGAGCAAAAAGCAAGTAATAAAAATAAAATTGGGTTGCCTCCCAACAAGCGCTATCGTTTAACGCCCCTAGCTAGGCATAAAAGCAAGGATAGATCTAGGTATTGCCATCTTTGGTAGGCAATCCATAAGTGGCTCTCATGATAGTTTCATATGGTAATTTTATTTTCTTTCTTGGAAAGTGTTCCATACCCTTTTTTAATGTAAATTGAAATCTAGTATTCCCTTCCTTCATATCAATAATCGCACCAACCGTTCTAAGGAAAGGTCTACCAAGAATAATAGGGCAAGAAGGATTGCAATCTATATCAAGAACAATGAAATCTACGGGCACATAATTCCTATTTGCAACAATAAGAACATCATTAATCCTTCCCATAGGTATCTTAATAGTGGAATCCGCAAGATGCAAGTTTAGAGAGCAATCATCAAAATTACAGAAATCTAGTAAATCACACAAAGTCTTGGGAATAGTAGAGAGACTAGCACCCAAATCACACAAAGCATAAAACTCATGATCTTTAATTTTAATTTTAATAGTTGGTTCCCACTCATCATAGAGTTTTCTAGGGATAGAAACTTTCAACTCAAGTTTTTTTCATAAGATTGCATCAAGGCATCAACGATATGTTCGGTGAAGGCTTTATTTTGACTATAAGCATGTGGAGAATTTAGCACGGATTGCAACAAGGAAATACAATCAATTAAAGAGCATCTTTCATAATTAAACTCCTTGAAATCCAATACAGTGGGTTTAGCAACATCTAGATTTTTATTTCTTTCAATCCCACTTTCATCAATTTCATCATTAAGATCTAAATACTCAAATTTTTAGAACGCCTTCTAGGTAAAGGAAGATCATATTCAGTTTCATCAAGATTCATATTGCAAAATAAAGATTTAATAGGGGACACATCAATAACTTTTAGATCTTCATCTTGATTTTCATAGGTATTGGAAGAACACGCTTTAATAAAGGCATCTTTGGAAGCACGCATCCTAGCGGTTCTTTCCTTGCACTCACCAATGGAAATTCTCATGGCTTTGAAAGACTCATTGATACCATGCTTAGGAGGAATAGATCTAAGCTTTAAAGAATCAATCTCAAGAAAAATTCTATCAACGTTTCTAGCCAAATCATCAACTTTAAGCAATTTCTCCTCAAGCAAAGCATTAAAATTCTTTTGTGAATTCATAAACTCTTTAACACTAGTCTCAAATTCAGAGGGCATCTTATTATAATTTCCATAAGAGTTGTTGTAGGAATTCCCATAATTATTAGAAGGATTACTAGGATATGGCCTAGGATTAAAATTCCCTCTATAAGCGTTGTTACCAAAATTATTCCTACCAACAAAATTCACATCCATAGATTCATTATTATTCTCAATCAAAGTAGACAAAGGCATATCATTAGGATCAGAAGAAACACTCTTAGTAGCAAATAATTTCATAAGTTCATCCATCTTTCCACTCAACACATTGATTTCTTCTATCGCATGCACTTTTTTATTAGAAGATCTTTCAGTGTGCCACTGAGAATAATTAACCATAATATTATCTAGGAGTTTAGTAGCATCTCCTAAGGTGATTTCCATAAAAGTGCCTCCCGCGGCCGAATCTAAAAGATTTCTAGAAGCAAAATTCAATCCGGCATAAAATTTTTGTATAATCATCCACAAATTAAAACCATGAGTAGGGCAATTATGTATCATTAATTTCATTCTCTCCCAAGCTTGTGCAACATGTTCATGATCAAGTTGTTTAAAGTTAATAATATCGTTTCTAAGAGAGATGATCTTAGCGGGAGGAAAATATTTAGAGATAAAAGCATCTTTGCACTTGTTCCATGAATCAATACTACTCTTAGGCAAAGACGAAAACCAAGATTAGCATGATCTCTAAGCGAAAAAGGAAATAGCTTCAATTTAACGACATCATTATTGACATCTTTTTTCTTTTGCATATCACATAAATCAATGAAGCTATTCAGATGAGTAGCGGCATCTTCACTAGGAAGGCCAGCGAATTGATCTTTCATAACAAGATTCGACAAAGCAGTATTAATTTCACAAGATTCAGCATGAGTAAGAGGAGCAATCGGAGTGCTAAGGAAATCATTATTATTGGTATTGGTGAAGTCACACAATTTAGTAGTATCTTGAGCCATCGCGACAAATAAGCAATCTAACACACGAGCAAACAAAAAAAGCAAATAGAGAAGGTGGATAGAGAGAGAGAGGGCGAATAAAATGGCAAGGGTGAATTGGGGGGAGAGGAAAACGAGAGGCAAATGGCAAGTAATGTAATGCGAGAGATAGGGATTGTGATGGGTACTTGGTATGTTGACTTTTTGCGTAGACTCCCCGGCAACGGCGCCAAAAATCTTTCTTGCTACGTCTTGAGCTTGCGTTGGTTTTCCCCGAAGAGGAAGGGATGATGCAGCAGAGTAGCGTAAGTATTTCCCTTAGTTTTTGAGAACCAAGGTATCAATCCAGTAGGAGCCCACGCTCAAGTCCCTCGTACCTGCACAAAGCGATAGCTACTCGCAACAAACGCGATTAGGGGTTGTCAATCCCTTCACGGTCACTTACGAGAGTGAGATCTGATAGATATAATATTTTTGGTATTTTTGGTATAAAGATGCAAAGTAAAAAGTAAAGGCAAAGTAAAAAGCAAAGCAAGATTAAAGTGATGGAGATTGATATGATGAGAATAGACCCGGGGGCCATAGGTTTCACTAGTGGCTTCTCTCAAGAGCATAAGTATTCTACGGTGGGTGAACAAATTACTATTGAGCAATTGACAGAATTGAGCATAGTTATGAGAATATCTAGGCATGATCATGTATATAGGCATCACGTCCGTGACAAGTAGATCGAAACGATTCTGCATCTACTACTATTACTCCACTCATCGACCGCTATCCAGCATGCATCTAGAGTATTAAGTTAAAAAACAGAGTAATGCCTTAAGCAAGATGACATGATGTAGAGAGATAAATTCATGCAATATGAAATAAACCCCATCTTGTTATCCTCGATGGCAACGATACAATACGTGCCTTGCTGCCCCTTCTGTCATTGGTTAAGGACACCGCAAGATCGAACCCAAAGCTAAGCACTTCTCCCATGGCAAGAACTACCAATCTAGGTGGCCAAACCAAACGGATAATTCGAAGAGACTTGCAAAGATAACCAATCATACATAAACGAATTCAGAGAAGATTCAAATATTATTCATACATAGACTTGATCATAAACCCACAATTCATTGGTCTCAACAAACACACCGCAAAAATAAGATTACATCGAATAGATCTCCACAAGAGAGGGGGAGAACTTTGTATTGAGATTCAAAGAGAGAGAAGAAGCCATCTAGCTACTAACTATGGACCCGAAGGTCTAAGGTAAACTACTCACACTTCATCGGAGAGGCTATGATGATGTAGAAGCCCTCCGTGATGACGGCCCTCTTTCGGCGGAGCTTTGGAACAGGCCCCAAGATGGGATCTCGTGGATACAGAAAGTTGCGGCGATGGAATTAGGTTTTTGGCTCCTGTTCTGATCGTTTGGGGGTACGTGTGTATATATAGGAGGAAGAAGTACGCCGGAGGAGCAACGAGGGGCCCAGGAGGCAGGGGGCACGCCCTAGGGGGGGGCGCCCCCACCCTCATGACCGCCTCTTTTGTTCCTTGGAGCAGGGTCCAAGTCTCCTGGATCACGTTCGGTGAGAAAATCACGTTCCCAAAGATTTTATTCCGTTTGGACTCCGTTTGATATTCCCTTTATCTGAAGCACTGAAATAGGCAAAAAAACAACAATTCTGGGCTGGGCCTCCGGTTAATAGGTTAGTCCCAAAAATAATATAAAAGTGGAAAATAAAGCCCAATACAGTCCAAAAAAGTAGATAATATAGCATGGAGCAATCAAAAATTATAGATACGTTGGAGACGTATCAAGCCACATCATGCCTCACCCACCGCTGAAGCCACGATCGACTGGATCACTTGCGGCAGTGTACAGTGGGGAGAGTGGATGATACGGGAGCTGACCGATACTGGGTCGATGACTGCCGCGGGAGGACGCCAGGCACTCGCGCGGAAGTGCGCCACCCCGCGGATGGGAAGGGCCTCGACATGGAGGGGGGCCTCTTAGAGCCAGGCTGAGTCGTCAGCGACAAAAACGAGCGCGTCGAGACGGATCTTGACGCCCAAAGCCAAACCATCGCCGGAAACCATGTTGATGAAGATCGGAAAAACTGCAACCTCACTGGAAGTCGCTAAGACGCCTGCCCCATGGCGGGCGCCAACTGTCGTGGGAGCAAGTCTGACAGCAAGAATATGGGGTAAGTAGGAGGAGGCAAGGCCCTAGCTACGGCGAGGTTGTGCACGCAAGGTTTACGAGTTCAGGCCCTTCTCGAAGGAAGTAATAGCCCTACGTCTCGGTGCCCGGAGGCTTGTCGACTGGATTATGCGTGAAAGTTACAGGGGGTGCGAACCCTTGTGCCAGAGGAGGAGGGTGGCTTATATAGAGTGCGCCAGACCCCTCCAGCCCTCAGTTACACATGGTTCAATGTACGTTAAGGCAGGGGCGTTACTAGTAACACTAACCATAAATGACTATAAATGATCTTCAAGACTACAGAGTGAACGCCTAACCGTTGTCATCCTGGGATGGCTTTTGATCTTCTATGCTCTGAGTGATTCTTCGTATGGCCGAGTGACTCTGTCTTGCTCGAGTGGAATTGGGGTATCCGAGTGAGATAGCTGGTCGAGTGGATTGCACTCCAAGGTGATTTCGGTCAGTTTCTTTTGTTGTACTTTGAATGTCCTTGACTCTAGGGCAGTGTCCTTGGATAGGGTGTTTAGGTCAGGCCTATGGCCCTACCCTAGGTACATGTCATCGTCAGGCATGGTAGTACCGCTCCGACGGCACTACCGTTCCCCTGACCTGCTAAGGTCGAACTATGTAGCTAGTACTTTCATGCCAGCGGAAGTACTGCTCACCCGAGCGGTACTACCGCTTATGCAGGGGTTGTGAGAGCATAACGGTTGGATTCCTTCTCCCACTATAAAAAGGAGTCTTCTTTCTCTAAGCTGATTACCTCTTCCTCCCCAAGCTCCATTGTTGCTCTCAAGCTCATTCTTGCCCGATATCTCTCCCTAGCCAATCAAACCTGTTGATTCTTTACAGATTGCTTGAGAAGGCCTAGATCTATACTTCCACCTAGAGAAATTTGATTCCCCCATTGGTCCCTTGCGGATCTTGTTACTCTTGGGTGTTTGAGCACCTAAATGGTTGAGGTCACCTCGGAGCCACATTCCATTCTGGTGAAGCTTCATGGTGTCATTGGGAGCCTCCAATTCGGTTGTGGAGAGAGCCCCAACCTTGTTTGTAAAGGTCTGGTTGCCGCCTTCAAGGGAACCACTAGTGGAATCATGGCATCTCGCATTATGTGAGGGCGTGAGGAGAATACGGTGGCCCTAGTGGCTTCTTGGGGAGCATTGTGCCTCCACACCGCTCCAATGGAGACGTACTTCCTCTCAAAGGGAAGGAACTTCGGTAACACATCCTCGTCTTCACCGTCTCCACTTGTCGTTATTTCTTACCTTTACTTGTGTTGTATCCTTTGCTTGCTTGTGTTGCTAGCATCATATATGTTGCTCACCTAGTTGCATATCTAGACAACCTATTTGTTGCTAACTCTAATTTGTTAAGAAAAGTTAAAAATTGGTAACTGCCTATTCACACCCCCCTCTAGTCAACCATATCAATACTTTCAATAGGAAACTAAAGGATAGCCCGTGCATTGCTGCTGGAATTGGTTAATGAAAATTTGGGTTGATAATATGAAAACCAAAATCAAAGTACATATGACATATTATATTTGATTATGTTTAGTCGTAAAATATTTATTAAATATAAGTAAAATAATTGAATAGAAATATTTTTGCATGGATGGTTGAATGTTGTGGTGTGTGTGTTTTCCATGCATGATTGCATGTTGGTGTGGACATTATCTCATTCTTAATCAACTTGGAACCACACTCGAAATTCTCAAAGAACATGTAAATACAAGGTATCTTGGTGAGAAACACGATCATTTGGTGTGCCATGTGATACGTCTCCGTCGTATTTAATTTTTTTATTGTTCCATGCCAATATTTTACAACTTTCATATATTTTTGGCAACTTTTTATACTATTTTTGGGACTAACATATTGATCCAGTGCCCAGTGCCAGTTCATGTTTGTTGAATGTTTTTTGTTTCGCAAAATACCCATATCAAATGGAGTCTAAACAGGATAAAAACTTACGGAGATTATTTTTGGAATATATGTGATTTTTGGGAAAAAGAATCAACGCGAGATGATGCCCGAGGGGCCCACAAGGACGGAGGGTGTGTCCCAGGGGGTAGGGCGCGCCCCTGGTCCTTGTGGCCACTCCGTAAGGTGGTTGATGCCCTTCTTCTGGTGCCAGAAAGATAATATCTAGATAAAAATTGTGTTAAAATTTCAGCCCAAGCGGAGTTACGGATCTTCGGGAATTTAAGAAACAGTGAAATGCGAGAACCGGGGAACGCGGAAACAGAAGGAAACAGAGAGATAGATCCAATCTCGGAGGGGCACCCGCCCCTCCGCCGCCATGGAAGCCAAGGACCAAAGGGGAAACCCTTCTCCCATCTAGGGGGAAGGTCAAGGAAGGAGAAGAAGAAGGGGGGCTCTCTCCCCCTCTCTTCCGGTGGTGCTGGAACACCGCCGGGGCCATCATTGCGACCGTGATCTGCACCAACAACTTCACCGTTGTCATCACCAACTCTCTCTCCCTCTATGTAGCGGTGTAACACCCCTTCTCCCTGGAGTAATCTCTACTTAAACATGGTGCTCAACGCTATATATTATTTCCCAATAATGTATGGCTATCCTATGATGTTTGAGTAGATCCATTTTGTCCTATGGGTTGATTGATGATCGTGATTGGTTTGAGTTGCATGTTTTATTATTCGTGCTGTCTTATGGTGCTCTCCATGTCACACAAGCGTGAGGGATCCCCGCTGTAGAGTTTGCAATATGTCCATGATTAACTTATTGTCTGTGTTGTGTGAGTGATAGAAAATAGAAACACAGATAAGTGGGTTATGGCATATGGGAATAAAGAGGACTTGATACTTTAATGATATGGTTGGGTTTTACCTTAATGATATTTAGTAGTTATGGATGTTTGCTAGAGTTCCAATCATAAGTGCATATGATCAAAGAAGAGAAAGTATGTTAGCTTATGCCTCTCCCTCATATAAAATTGCAATAATGATTACCGGTCTAGTTATCGATTGCCTAGGGACAAATAACTTTCTTGTGACAAAAAGCTCTCTACTAAAACTAACCTAGTTGTGTCTTTATCTAAATAGCCCCTAGTTTTTATTTACGTGTTCTTTATTGTCTTGCAAACCTATCTAGCAACACCTACAAAGTACTTCTTGTTTCATACTTGTTCTAGGTAAAGCGAACGTAAAGCGTGCATAGAGTTGTATCGGTGGTCGATAGAATTTGAGGGAATATTTGTTCTACTTTTAGCTCCTCATTGGGTTCGACACTCTTACTTATAGAAAGAGGCTACAACTGATCCCCTATACTTCTGGGTTATCAAGACCTTTTTCTGGCGCCGTTGCCGGGGAGCAATAGCGTGGGGTGATATTCTCGTGTGTGCTTGTTTGCTTTATCACTAAGTAGTTTTTATTTTCTGTTCTAAGTTGTTTTCTATCTTTTGTTATGGGTAGGAAATGCGAAATACCAAAAAAATAGTTGTACCTACTAAACCAATGGTTGAAGAACCACCCAAAATCTATCATACTACTGAACTTTCTAGTTGGATCATCTTCGATACCTATGTGCTCGTGTTGAAACCCCAACTAGCTTAGTTGAGGGAAAATCTTTAGATGAGCATGCTTGTTATGTGTGACACCGCTTATCTCAAAAATGAAAACTTTTACTGGATCAAATTCATCGTTTGCAATGCTATGCTTGAAATTTTATGTGAAATATATGATGTTACTTGTTGTTCTCAAGAGCCTAAGAAACACCTTCCCTACGAATGTGGGTTTAGTGATAATGGAATCGTATCTTTGTATGCTAAGGGTGTTTATAATTACTATGATGTTCGACAAATTGAAGAATTTGTTGCTTTTAAGGGTTCTTATGAAATTTCTTCTTTGATTGAAAATTATGATGCTACTCTTTACAAATCTGAAATTTTTGCCGTACTTAAATATTGTTATGATAATTATGCTTCTAATGCCTATGTTAAACCTTATATTGAGGACTCCTCTGCTGTCCAAGAAGAGAATAACATTTTGCAGGAGTCTATGGAAGAAAAAATTGATGAAACTGTGAGCTCATTGGATGAAAAAGATGATGAGGAGAGCGAAGAACAAAAGGATGAAGAGTGGACTAGCTATCCGTGCCCACCTTCTAATGATAGTAACACTCCAACTCATACATTGTTTAACGTCCCTTCATTCTTACTGAAGGATGAATGCTACAATGATTGCTATGATCCCTTTGATTCGTTTGAAACATCCCTTTTTGATGAACTTGATGCTTGCTATGCTTATGGCCAAGATGCCAATATGAATTATGCGTATGGAGATGAACTTGCTATAGTTCCTTATGTTAAGAATGAAATTGTTTCTATTGCACCCACGCATGATTGTCCTATTATCTTTCTAAATTCTCCCAACTACACTATATCGGAGAAGTTTGCTGTTATTAAGGATTATATTGATGGGTTGCATTTTGCTATTGCACATGATGGTTTTGATAAATATAATATGCATGTGCTTGCTGCTCCTACTTGCGATTATTATGAGAGAGGAACTACATCTCCGCCTCTGTATGTTTCCAATACGATAAAATTGCAAGAAACTGTTTATACTATGCATTAGCCTTTACTTTGTGTGCGTGAATTGTTCTTGTATGACATGCAAATGCATAGGAAGAGAGTTATACTTTGTCATTGTATGATATATGTTGCTTTGTGCTCATTACTAAATGCCAAATCATTGTTAATTAAAATTGGCTTTGATATACCTTGGGATCCGGGTGGATTCGTTACTTGAGCACTTTATGCCTAGCTTAATGGCTTTAAAGAAAGCGCTGCCAGGGAGACAACGCAAAAGTTTTAGAGAGTAATTTCTTTCTGTTGAGTGCTTTTATATAGTTTAAAAACAATAAAATATAGAGGGAACTTAAAAACTTTTTCACAAAAGAGAAGCGATTGGAAGTTATGCATTGGAGAAGTGAGGGTCGACCTTGAACACTTGTGTTCATGCTCATGGAAACAATGTAGAATTTTTCATGAAGTTTCTCACAAAAATAATTATCCCCTTGTAAAATTCCATTGTATTATAAAAATAATGTGCCAAGATTTGCCTTTAGGATGATTAGATCGCTTGTTTGCTTTGTGTGGTGCAAAAATAGAAACTTTGGCTGTAGTGCGTGATTTTACATTTAATACTGGAAAGTCAAACGCTTCTGAAACTTTTTTCACAGTACTTCTATACAATTTTTTTTATTTTTTTCCTAATTTTCAGAATTTTTGGAGTTACATAAGTATGGTTGATTTTCAGATTACTACAGACTGCCCTGTTTAAGACAAATTCTATTTTTGATGCATTGTTTTGCTCGTTTTGATGAAACTATCGATTGTATCGGTGGTATAAGCCATGGAAAAGTTATATTACAGTAGCTACAATGCAAAAATAAAATATGAATGAGTTTGCAACATTACTTAAAATGGTGATTTGCTTTATTATGCTAATGGATCTCACGAGGGTCTTGTTAAAGTTTTGTGTGATTGAAGTTTTCAAGTTTTGGGTGAGATCACGATGGATGAAGGAACAAAGAGTGGCAAGATCCTAAGCTTGGGGGTGCCCGAGGCACCCGAAGGTAATATTCAAGGACTCCCAAACAACTAAGCTTGGGGATGCCCCAGAAGGCATCCCCTCTTTCTTCTAACGATCATCGGTAATTTTACTTGGAGCTATATTTTTATTCTTCACATGATATGCGTAAATCTTAGAGCGTTGTGTTTGTTTATTTTTATTTTAATAATGCACCATGCTGGTATGAGATAGTCCTTGGTTGATTTATAGAATGCTCTTTGCACTTCACTTGTATCTTTTGAGTATGGCTTTATAGAATGCTTCATGTGCTTCACTTATATCATTTGAAGTTTGGATTGCCTGTTTCTCTACACAAAGAATACCGCCATTTGTAGAATGCTCTTTTGCTTCACTTATATTTGTTAGAGCATGGACATATCTTTTGTAGAAAGAATTAAACTGTCTTGCTTAACTTATATCTATTTAGAGAGTTGACAGGAATTGGTCATTCACATGGTTAGTCATAATATCCTACATAAAACTTGTAGATCAGTGAATATGATATGTTTGATCCTTGCAATAGTTTTGCGATATAAAGATGGTGATATTAGAGTCATGCTAGTGGCTAGTTGTGGATTGTAGAAATACTTGTGTTGAAGTTTGTGATTCCCATAGCATGCACGTATGGTGAACCGTTATGTAACGAAGTTGGAGCATGAGGTATTTATTGATTGTCTTCCTTATGAGTGGCAGTCGGGGACGAGCGATGGTCTTTTCCTACAAATCTATCCCCGTAGGAGCATGCACTTATTACTTTGTTTCGATGACTAACAGAATTTTGCAATAAGTATGTGAGTTCTTTATGACTAATTTTGAGTCCATGGATTATACGCACTCTCACCCTTCCATGATTGCTAGCTTGTCCATTTTGCATCATGTTTTCCTACTGTTATTTATGATGTTTTATGCATAATAATGCTTTTTGGAGTAATGCTAATGCCTTTTCTATCATAATTTGGAAGGTACACACAAAGAGGGAGAATTCCGGCAGCTGAAAATCTGGACCTGGAAAAGCTATGTCAGGCTACCTATTCTGCACAACTCCAAATAGGCTGAAACCTCACAGATATTTTTTTATGAATATATGATGAATATTGGAGCAAATAAGTACCAGAGGGGCCCACCAGGTGGTCACAACCCACCTATGCGCGCTAGGGAACCCAGGAATGCCCTAGTGGGTTGTGCTCACCAAGGCCCACCTCCGGTGCCCATCTTCTGGTATATGGGTCATTTTGACCTAGAAAAAAAATAAGGAGAGGACTTTCGGGACAGAGCACCACCGTCTTGAGGTGGAACTTGGGCAGGAGCACTTTTGCCCTCCAGTGGAGCAATTCCACCGAGGGAACTTCCCTCTCGGAGGGGGAAATCGTCGTCGTCATCATCATCATCACCAACAACTCTCCCATCTTGGGAGGGCAATCTCCATCAACATCTTCAACAACACCATCTCATCTCAAACCCTAGTTCATCTCTTGTGTTCAATCTTGTTACCAGAATGTAGCGACCCGACCCAAATGGATCAAGTCTCTGTGCTTAAGTGTCATCGCTGGATCGGTATGCTGACACACACAATACTCGAGGATTTATAACAGAGGTAAATCACATGTATAAAGTGATGTAAATACTATTACCTCAATCCAAATAGCGGAAGTAACAGTAAGGTTGTGGATTCCCATCAACACCAACGACAAAGTTGAGTGTAGACATCGTAACCCTAACGTATCACTTACTCGTCGTAAGATTCCTGCAACATGAGACGTTGCAGCCATATAGGTCAGTACATTGAATGTACTGGCAAATTCACACCATAGAGCAATGAAGAATAACAACTATCACTACATGCATATTTGGCTGGTGGAGGCTCTATGGTTAAATTTTTGCATAAAGCTAATTTTTCCCTACAACAAAGGAGTATATTTTATTTAACTACAAAGTTTGTTGAAATATTGAGAAGGTAACCCCAACTCAATCCCAAATGAATAAATATCAACCCAAAAAGTTAATTAAGTATAATGATGAGATCAACATAATAATTGAAGCACCAGATACTCAAGATGTCCATAACCGGGGACACGGCTAACCATGATTAGTTTGTACACTCTGCAGAGGTTTGCACACTTTTCCCCACAAGACTCGATCTCCTCCGTTGAATTTCTCGCACTACATGATGTTTGAGAAACAGATGACCGAGACACAGTCTTTCAGAAGCATTAACTCTTTACTCTAGGTAGACAGTCCCACCTACATCCCCTACATCTACTAGCCTACCACTGAAAGAGGTCACACAACATACTCAACTATGCCAGAGCCCATAATGGCTTGTGGCTGCACACAGAAGTTTCTAGCATGAATAATCTTATGATCCCTTTGAGCCTGGGTGGCATTCCGTAGGGTGATCACACGGGTACTCCGGGATCCCCTTGGGCAAGCACTGGGTTCTCCAGGTGCCCGGGCAAACCACTGGGTTCTCCAGGGTGCCCCAACCAATCCACCCAGATTTGTATTAAAGTAACCACCTTAAGTTTCCCTTAGTTAAAATCTCTCACATCTTTCATGAGTCTCACGAACCCAACCACGTCTATGAGCATAGCAAAGTAGTGTAAGCATAACATAATAGCACCCATGGTTTGAAATAAAAGGCAATAGGTTCCTACCTCAATAACTACTTCCCAATACCCACATGTTATCAAATCCTACTCATGCAATGTTTGAGGGTTGAAACTAATGCATAAAAACTGGGTAAAAGGGATATGATCAAAGTGTGAACTTGCCTCATACTATTGATGTACATGATTCGCACTCGTAACTCCTGATATTTCTACTCGTCACACTCCGGTCAATCTATCATAAGCAAGCAATAGTAACCACCCACAAGAAATCATGCAAAAGAATCGAAGAAAAGATCTCAGAAAACTTCAAAAATAGGCAAATAACTCATGCATAGAAAACAATTTCTAACAGTACCAAAATTAAGTGAATTTAGCCTTATCTGAAAGTTCAGATCAAGAGCTTCGATTTGCAAAAAGAATCAATTGAATCGGAGTTATAAAACTTAAGCTATGAACAAAACAAGTTCAAATTCAAATCTGTTTAAAACCAAATTTTAAACCTTCAAAAATATGTTTGAGTTGGTTATCTGGACAAAGGGGATCATAACAAAGAAGTGGGCATTGGTTTCGTTGGATTTGGACAAACGGTGTAAAAGTTGTGAGCGTTTGAAATCCAGGGGCTAAACTATAAGAAAAGTATTTGCAACTGGGTCCCTGGCTACGAGACAGAAATGCTATCGAACGAACGTTCGCTACAGAAGCATAAGCGACGAATTCGTCCACTACAAAGACCTAACCAACGAACGTTCACTAACTAAAGGATACCAGTTCAAAAATAAATAAAAAACAATGTGATCTAATCTAGGCCGTCGATCCTAGATCTGACGATGGTAAAATAAAAACTATTCAGGCTAACTAAAAACCGGACAGGTTTATTTGTAAATGATGGGTTCACTGTTTGAACCGAACAAACAAAAAAACAAGTGGAGACAGCTTGCGCTTACAGAGGGCATGGTCGCCGGCTCAGGCGACGACTCCGGCAAGGCACACGAAGGCAGGGAGGGGCGGCGGGTCGCGAGGCGAGGGTTGGCGGCTCCAGCGTGGGGTCGGGCGGTGCTGGATGATGGGGTCGAGTAGGAGGCGATAGTGGTGGAGTTCAGGCGAACCATGGCTCTGGTGAGGTAGCTTCGGTCGTGGACGACGGTGATGAGGTGGTGGCTCCGGTGGTTCTCCGTCTCGTCCGAGAGCATGAGGAGGTGCGACGCGGCAAGGCAAACATGATAGTGGTGGCGGAGGTGACCGGAAGGGGAGGGTGGAGGCGTGGCAAGGTGATGGAGCTCGGTGAAGCTTCACGAACTCCGGCGAGATCGGAATGACTCCCTCGGGCACAGGAGATCGAGGTTTTCGTGAAATTCGGACGAGGAAGAGTAGGGGAGTATTTATAGGTGGCATGTCTTGCGGAAGGGCAACAAATCGAGCGAATCCCGCGAGGAATCGGATTGGCAGGAACGAACTCGTGCGCGTGCAGGATTTGGGCATGGCTTGAGGAAGAAGAAGATGCGGGCCCCACTGTCAGTCAGAGGGAGAGGCGAGCGAGAACAAGAGGAGGGGTCAAGCGACCGAAGCGAAGCGCTTCGCGCGCGGGGAGTGGGCCGTGGGCTGATTGCACTGGCTGGGCTATGGCTGGCGCGAGCCTGGCCGGCTAGGTTCCTTTTTTTATTGAAAAACAGAGGACACATAGTGCTTGCAAAACAAATCTAACTAATTTTATACAACTGAAAAATTTGCACATAAATCCTAGGGAGTATATAGGTACATATACACATTTTTATTTGACCAAGTAAAATACATATAAAATTACAAAAAATGCAGAATTATTCTAGTGCAATAAAATGATTCAAAAAGACTTTTTTTAAATGTCCAAATGACTTAGAACTAGTCCCCCACTATTTTTCCTTTGGAGGGAGTCATTTTACCCTCACTCATAATTAATCTTTCCATAGAAAAAATATTTTAAATAAAACCCAATAAAAATCATTTTTTAAATACCAAAATGATTTCAAATTTATTTCTCTCCAATTTTCTAATGTAGGGAATCATTTTACCCTAATTTCCTTATATTTTATTTTTGGAGAAAAATAATTTGAATAAAACCCAAATAACTCCAAATTGAAAATAATTTCAAAAGGGACTTTCAATTTGATTCTTTTAAACTCCCAACTCATATTTCATATGATTTGAAGAAGTCATTTTATCTTATCTCATGAAAATCATTGAGTTGCATAAAGTTTCTGAATTTGAAATATTTCCAAATGAAATTCAAATATTTTTTAAAACCCTTTTCATTTATTTAAATGGAAGAATTCATATCATCTTCACTCTAGGGTTTTGTGATGAAATGAATTTGAATTCATGAAGATCATAAATGCAAGACGAAAGTTTGGGAAAGTCCTTTTATTCCCTCTCATTTAACTTTCAAGAAGTTTCAAATTTCACTCTATTTCACACAAGCAACCATACCACAATCAAACAATCAATGAAAACTATTTATTTAATATAACGTTCCAAAATTTAGAATTTTGGGATGTTACAAACCTAACAGCCTTAAAATGAATCTCGCCCTCGAGGTTCAGAGAGGCTAGCAAGAAATAGGTTAGGTTCGAGGGTCTTCCCAAAATCCTGAACGTCACAGGGGGTCTGTGTGCTACCACCCTTAGAAGCATGGTTACGGTTCCATCAATACTCATATACTCCATCCTTATCGTTGATAGTGTCCATCTTCTCAGATCCTCGGGAAAATTCCTACTCAGGCCCCTCCGGTAGTGTCATAACCTTTTTCCTTGATTTTTATGTCTATTTCATCTTGGTACAATTCTCCTGTGACTGGGTCTTCTTATCTGACAGGTCTGGCGCCAATACTAAACAACTATCGATATCTCATCGTGGTCATCAAACAATTTGACTGGATTCCTGCAGAAAACGGGTCTAGGCTGCATCCTCACCGTATATCCTACGATTAGCAACAACTGCCTTGTACAAGGGAAACATTGTCATACCATTTTAAGGTTCAAACAAGGTTTTGATCATCGTCGCTCTACTATAGGTAAGTCACTCAGATTTACCATCCCAAATAGCAAGGTGAACAGTAAGAGTAAGTCGGTATGGTGATCAATCCATCCCGCACCCAAATCATTACCTTGTATATGGTTTAGCAAATCTCGCATTCTAAAACTTGGTGATCCTCACAAGAATTGCAGAATTTCTCTTGTTGATGAACCAAGTTCGGATAAATCCATGGATTCTGCAAGCCAAACAAACATCTATCATTCCTTCACAACTCTCAGGTTTTGTGTTTAACTCTTATAAGATCATCTGCCATTAAAAGTCATAATATTCTTCCAGGGTTTTTCCTTCAGCAAGAGTGTGCTTGCTTCTTGGCAGGTCCTGGGGCCTGTGGGTTATGGCCCATCTCATCACTTGTAAACCTTGAACTCATCATCTGGGCAACTAATCGTTATTCCAACATCCAGCTTCCTAGCATTCTTAAATCCATCCAATTTTACTGTCTCCCTACCTTCTATTGGTACCAAACTAAGATGTGATTACTCAGACTCATCATGGAGTTACAATTGCTCCATACCAACATTATACCTCCTTTGTATCCAATAGTACTTCATCTCTTCATACTCTTGGGGTATCCCACATATCAAGACAAAACTCGTACCTATTTTGTCCGAAGTCCACTCCATGGAACATCATTATCCTTTCCAGGGGTCAAGTGTCCTCATAGGGTACTACCACCCTTAAAATGCACAAATTCATCCATAGACCATATTTCTCATATCATCAAAAATGATCAAAATCTTTCTTCATAGAGTAACTACTCATAAAATCCAGATCAGTACCAACAATGCCAACTTTATTGATTCTCAAATTACTACAATCTCCTGCACTTCCATTACATGCCTCAACTCAACATCTCAATAGAAAGAAATGTTCTCTCTACTACTATTATATTTCTTTTGTTGCAAACTCAACTATTTGGTACAAGCCTCCTTCTCTTTGGGACAATCTCTGGCAATGTGCCCTGCTTCATTACAACAGAAACATATTACTTCTAACAAGTCTCAAGATTTCCTTGTGATTTCAAAGCCTCCTTGGGTCCTCGACTTCCTTTTTGGGTAATCGCTGAGGTAGTGCCCTGACTCCTTGCACCTGAAACAGGTGATATGACTCAGGTCCTTCCTAGAATCCAATCTATTTCTCTTCCTAGACTTTTCCATTCCAATCAGGGCTTCTATTTCCCGTGAGTCATACTCTACTTCCTCTGTCGGGTATTCTACTAGGTCCCCATTCAGACAATTTTGGGAGATGTGTCCTTCTCCACATGAATAGCATGGTTTGGCGCAGGCTTTAATTATGTTTCCTTTGTGTGTGTCCTCGACATCTTACTTCATCACCGGTTCTTCTAAAATTTCCATGAGGGCTCCTTTCATTTATTCTTTCTTCTATTGGATAGTTCGTTGTACCATGGGGTAAATGTGGCACTAAGCAGGGTAGTGGGTAGTCCCTTCACATAAGAAACAAGAAATCTGCCTAATTGGGCATTCTTCAGCTGGGTGACTTTCTTCACAATTAGGGCATTCATCCTTGTGTTCTTTATGGTTGTGTCATATTTCTCCATAGATCTTGCATGCACAAGGTTTCTTCATATCATTTCCATAAGGCTTCAATTTCTGGGTCACATGCCAAGACTTTAGTAAAGTCAACTTAAATTCTTCCCAAGTGGTTACTCTTTGCCATCCATTGATGGTTTGGTACATCCTCCACCAAGTAGCAGCACCTCTTTCAAAGCACTAAAGAGCATGCTGGTGTAAGTGCATCTAGTGCCACCCCTAGTTGGTTTTGGAGTATTGACGACAAACCTAGTTGAGGGACTAATGTGTTTGTGAGAATTGCAGGATAACACAGGTAGAAGTCCCTCATTGATTCAGTTTTACTACCAGAGATGACCCCTAAAAATTATGAAGACATTGAAGTCAAAGGTGGTATATGAAGATATTCACATTGAAGACTATGACAAGAGAAGACACGATATGAAGCCTATGGAGCTCGAAGACTTAGATCTTTCGTAGTTCTTTTTCTTTTGTGTTGAGTCATAGGAACCACCGTACTGTTAAGTGGGGTCCAGGAGAACCAGTCAGAATGACTGAAGTGATGCCTAAACCAAAAACCTATGTCTTCAAGTGAAGACAATGAGAGCGAATCTTGTCCAGAGCCGGACAAGTCAGCTTTGCTTGTAGCCCAAGTAAAGTTGCCATGAGAGTTTGAAATCTGACCGTTGAGACACGTGTCAGTTACTTAGTGACCCAGGGTCATTTCGGACAAATCAGGTCGGGTTGCCAAGTGGCTATAAATAGCCCACCCCCTACAACCATAAACGGTTGGCTACTCAGATTGAGAGTACGGCTTTTGTCATTTGAGAGCAACCCACCTCGAAGCCTTTGAGAGAGAGAATTCCTTGCGAGGATAAAGCCCTAACCACCCAGAGCCAGAGAACATTGGGCATCACTTAAATCTTCTTGTCTGTGTGATCTGAAGACTTATTACACTTGAGGACTGTGCATCCCCAGACGGTTAGGCGTCACGTTCAGAGCATCCAAGAGACATTGTGGATTGCCAGTGAACGAAGTCTGTGAAGGTTTGGGAGTCTACCTTGAAGACTTACCAGAGTGATTGGGCGAGGACTATGTGACCTTAGCTCAAGGAGAATACGGTGAGGACTTGGTGTCCTGAGCTGCGTGTTCAGGACTGGGTGTCCGGGACTGTGTGTCCTAAGGTTTAAATACCTAGCCGCTCCAACCAGACGTACAGTTGTCACAGCAACTGGAACTGGTCCAACACATCATTGTCTTCAACGAGTCACTGGTTTCATCTTCACTTCCTTTTACTTACTGATCACTCATTGTGAAGTCATTGCATGTCTGTTCTATCTTTTGTCTTCACAACGTGAGTGTATGATCTGTTTGGCTTCATAGTATCTTCCTACCTGATCCTAATACACTACAGCTATTTGTCACTATGCTTTCACTCTGTTGATACTTGACCATGGTTTGCCTAGTGTAGTCTAACTTTCGCTGCATAGTAATAGGCATATCTCTACTGTGTGTCTTCATAACTTCCACGTTTTGAAGACTTTCATAAAAATCGCCTATTCACCCCCCCTCTAGTCGATATAACGCACTTTAAATTGGTATCAGAGCAAGGTGCTCCCTTGTTCTGTGTGATTCGATTTAACCACCTGGAGTTTTAGCTATGTCGACTGCAGGGATAATTAAAGTCTCCGCTGCGTGCCCCGTCTTTGATGGAACTGAATATCCCTACTGGAAGAATAAGATGCGTATGCATCTTGAAGCCATTGACGTCGACCTATGGTATGTCATCGAGAACGGCGTTCCTAAGGCTGGAGAAGGCGTCACTGCTGCTGA
The DNA here is from genome assembly GCF_002162155.2 of Triticum dicoccoides. Classification (NCBI taxonomy): domain Eukaryota; kingdom Viridiplantae; phylum Streptophyta; class Magnoliopsida; order Poales; family Poaceae; genus Triticum; species Triticum dicoccoides. Next base: position 154,849,590 of record NC_041382.1, on the reverse strand, counting down.
TGTCAAGAAATTCGTTCAACTGGACTCTACTGCCAAGAACATCATTTGTGGCCATCTGAGCAAAGGACAGTATGGCCGTGTGAGTGCTTTGAAGACATCCAAGCTGGTCTGGGACTGGCTCTCCAAGGTCAATGAAGGCATCTCAACCCAGAGAGATCAAAGAATCAGTGTCCTGCGCAATCTCTTCAACCACTTCAAGCGAAATGACAATGAGAACGTCCAGCACACATTTGACCGACTCACTGACATCACAAATGAGCTTCAAGCCCTCGGCGCCACTGAGATTACCAAACACGAAGTCGTCAAGACGCTGCTGAGATCACTTGATAGTTCGTTTGACATCCTGGCCTTGATGATCCAAGAACGTCCTGATTTCAAGACACTCGATCCGTCTGACATACTTGAGAGGCTCAATACACATGAGTTTCAGCTTTCGGAGAAAAGAGACATCTACGGTCCAAATTATGGGCGAACTCATGCCTTGAAGGCAAAAGCTGTCTCCTCATCTAAAGAAGAATCTGATAGCAGTTCTGATGATCCTGAAGACATTGGAAGGGAACTTGCTATGCTTGTCAAGAAGTTCCAAAAATTCACGAAGAAGAAAGGTTTCAGAAAGTCTTCCCGATCAAGTTCAAGGAATGATGAAGCTCCTGCTCATGACTACAAGAAGAAAACATGTCACAAGTGCAAGAAACTTGGCCACTTCATCTCTGAGTGTCCACAGTGGGACAATGAGAACAAAAAGAAGAAGAAGAGCAAGGAATATGACTCTGACGACAAGAAGAAGAAGAAATACTCAAAGTCTTCTTCCAAGTCTTCCTCAAAGTCTTCATCACACAAGAAGAGCTCATCTGGCAAGGCACGTGCGTTTGTTGGCAAGGAAATGGATTCAGAGGAGGAGTCCGCTTCTGAGGAGGCAGAGGTGGAGTCTGAGGAGGAGTCTGATTCTGGCATTGCAAGTCTGGCTACAACATACGTCGCCAAGTCCATCTTCAACACTGAAGACAATGACTTCATCACCGACACCGATGCAAATGACAAGGACTACTCCACTCCTACCTACTGCTTCATGGCACGCGGTGCCAAGGTAAACAAATGCACTACTCACTATCAAACATCTTGTGACGATGACTCTGATTGTGATTCAAAACCCAGTTACAAAACACTTGCTAAAATTGCAACTGAACAACAGAAAGCCATGGAACATATTCAAAAACTGTTAGACAGAAGCGATGATCTGTTGGGTGCTGAAATGACTAGATCTGAATCCTTAATTGAAGACATAAAAAATCTTCACGTTAAGTATCAGGAACTTGAAGATCGTCATGATACTCTCTCAACAACTCATGAAAAGCTTTCCTATGATTATCTTCAAAGGAAGCAAGAACTTGAGAAATTGAGAGCGGCTCATGAAGATCTTCAAAAGGAAAATGAGTCACTTCGCGCCGAACAGATCAGTTCCGCTCAGGAAGGATTTGAAGCACCATGTCTTAAATGCATTGAGCGTGATAATGCTACTTCTGTTGCTGAATGTTCCACTGCTACTGCTGTTGCAATATCTTCAACTGTTGATGTGGTAATTAACCCCTCCGCTGAGGATACCACTGCTATTGCTGATGAGAATGCTAGGTTGAAGACATTGCTTGAAACAGGGATGTACAAAAGTCTTAAAGGACATCAGATATTATGTGATGTCCTCAAGAAGCAGATTCTGAACCGAAACCCTAGGAAAGAGGGTGTTGGGTTCGTAAGGAAAATAAATGCAGATGGCTCTTACTTGAAACCTAAGCAGTACCCCAAAACCAAGTGGGTTGCTGCAAAGGAACCTTCAGCAGATCCATCCAATTTATCTGGCTTCACTTGTGCTAACCCCATTATCATTGATGAATCCTTTGATGCAAACTATATACTGTTTAAGAATCAGAATGGTGAAGTGTTTGCCAGGTACATTGGTACTAACTGTAGGAATGGACCGCCTATGAAGAAGATCTGGGTTCCGAAAAAGTGTCTGGAAAATCTTCCTGTGAATGTCTTCATGACACCTCACTTGAAGAAGACAAACCTCAGACCAAAGGCTTCATACGGTCCAAAGGCTTCATACAAACAGAGGACTCACCTGAGTCACACTAACGCAAATGTTTTGCAGGGAAACCATACTCAGGCATATGAATATGAGAGCGGTTCATCAAACCGTCATGATCATATGACCAAAAATTATTCTGCCTCTTCTTATGAGTACTATTGTCCGCCTGCTAGACTGTTTGCTAGGGCTCCAAAACAAAAATTCTCAGAGGCTGCACTTAGACTTAATTCTTCTAAGCCACCCTTGAAGATGTGGGTGGTTAAGAAAGCTTAACTCTCTTTTGCAGGGAAAGGTCTCGAGCAGAAAACCAAAATCTTCTGACGCTATTGCTGGGGACCTTAAAAATCTTGTAGGGCGCAAGATAAAATGCCCGAATGGCATCATTATGTACTTCGTTCCCGAATCGCATGCTACTCTCCCTATTAGTCCTAATCTGGATCTAAGTTTTCATAACCCACTGGTTCATCAAATGTTTTTGCTTCACAATTCTCTTCGTGAAGCCTATCCCCCTAACTGCACTGTAGGGTACGACACCAGCGTCTTCAAAGTCTTCAGAATGGATTATTGACAGTGGGTGTACAAATCACATGACTGGCAAAAGAAGCCTTCTTATGGACTCAACCTTACGTCCATCCGACAAGAGCCACATCACATTTGCTGACACTGGTAAAAGTAAGGTATTGGGTCTAGGTAGAGTTGCAATCTCAAAGGATCAACACATGGATAAAGTCATGCTTGTTGAATCCCTTGGTTTCAACTTAATGTCTGTCTCAATGCTTTGCGATTTGAACATGGTCGTAATATTTGGAAAATATCGTTGCCTGGTACTAATGGAATCTGACAAGTCTCTAGTGTTTGAAGGGTATCAGAAAGATGATTTGTATGTGGTAGATTTCTCAGCAGGGCCACAACTTGCAGTATGTCTTCTTGCAAAAGCTTCAGAATGCTGGCTTTGGCATCGGAGGCTTGGGCATGCTGGCATGAGGAACCTCCACACCCTTGCGAAGAAGAAGCATGTCATAGGCATCGAGGGCGTCAAGTTCAAGAAAGATCACTTATGTGGTGCCTATGAAGCAGGGAAGATGACGAGGGCAAAACATCCCTCGAAGACAATCATGACCACTACTCGACCCTTCGAACTACTTCACATGGATCTTTTTGGTCCCACTCACTACTCAACTTTTACCACTACTGCTTGCCTCTATGGCTTTGTCAGTGTGGATGATTACTCTAGATATACTTGGGTGCACATAATCCTTTACAAGACTGAAGTGCAGGATGTCTTCAGACGCTTCGCCAATCGAGCTATGAACAATTACGGCGTCAAGATAAAGCACATCAGAAGTGACAATGGCACTGAATTCAAGAACACTGGCCTTGATACATATCTTGATACCTTGGGCATCACACATGAATTCTCAGCTCCGTACACGCCACAGCAGAATGGCGTCGTCGAACGCAAGAACAGAACACTCATTGAGATGGCCAGAACGATGCTAGATGAATACAAGACTCCAAGAAAATTCTGGACTGAAGCCATTGACACTGCATGCCATACAATCAATCGTGTTTATCTTCACAAGCTTCTGAACAAGACATCTTATGAACTCCTAACTGGCAAGAAGCCAAATGTCAGTTACTTCAGAGTATTTGGCGCAAGGTGCTGGATCAAGGACCCACACCACACCTCAAAGTTTGCACCAAAAGCACATGAGGGTTTTATGCTTGGATATGGAATGGATTCGCACTCCTACAGAGTCTTCAATCTCTTTCATTACAAAGTGGTTGAAATAGTGGATGTGCGGTTCGATGAGACAAATGGTTCACAAAGAGAGCAACTGCCAAATGTGCTAGATCAAATTCCAGCTAGTGAATCAATCAAGCTAATGGGAACTAGAGAGATTATACCTTCTGAAGCTCATCCTGAAGAAGAACTTATCATCTCAGCACCTGATCAACATGAAGACAATGCTCAGCCTGAAGACATTCCTCCCAAAAACAACACGAATCAGCAAGAGCAAAGTCTTCGCCCTGTACATCCTCGTGTTGCCAATGAAGTGCAGATTGAAAGAATAATTGATAGCATCAATGCACCTGGTCCACTCACTCGTTCAAGGGCAATGCAGCTAGCAAATTTCTGTGGGCACTTCGCATTCGTCTCAATATCAGAACCCAAGAAAGTTGAAGAAGCCTTCATGGAACCTGAATGGATTCAAGCTATGCAAGAAGAGCTTCAACAGTTTGAGCTGAATAATGTATGGGAACTGGTTAAGCATCCTGATCCACGGAAGCACAACATAATAGGCACCAAATGGATATACCGCAATAAGCAAGATGAGCATGGTCAAGTTGTCAGACACAAAGCTCGTCTCGTTGCTCAAGGATATACTCAAGTGGAAGGCATTGACTTCGATGAAACATTTGCTCCTGTGGCTAGGCTTGAAGCCATACGCATACTGCTGGCCTATGCAAATCATCATAACATACTTCTATATCAAATGGATGTGAAGAGTGCCTTTCTCAATGGCAAGATTGAAGAAGAAGTGTATGTTGCACAACCGCCTGGCTTTGAAAATCCAAAACATCCTGACATGGTATACAAGCTCAACAAGGCACTGTATGGCCTCAAACAAGCCCCTAGGGCCTGGTATGACACACTCAAATACTTCCTGAAGAGCAAAGGCTTCATACCTGGTTCCCTAGATCCCACTCTTTTCACGAAGACATATGATGTGAACTGTTTGTGTGCCAAATATATGTGGATGACATTATCTTCGGCTGCACCAATCAGAAGTACAGTGAAGAGTTTGGATATATGATGCAAGAGCAATATCATATGTCCATGATGGGGGAGCTGAAGTTCTTCCTTGGTCTTCAAATACGACAACAACGTAATGGCATCTTCATATCTCAAGAGAAGTATCTCAAAGATTGCCTGAAGAAGTTCGGTATGCAAGACTGCAAAGGCTTCACAACACCAATGCCAGCCAAACATCATCTGGGTCCTGACGACAATGGTAAAGAGTTCGATCAAAAGGTATACTGCTCCATGATTGGTTCTTTACTTTATCTATGTGCATCTAGGCCAGATATTATGCTTAGTGTTTGCATGTGTGCTCGATTTCAGGCGGCACCAAAGGAGTCGCATCACTTAGCTGTGAAGCGAATTCTTCGATATTTGGCTCACACCCCAACTCTAGGATTATGGTATCCAAAGGGCTCAGAGTTTGATTTGGTTGGATTCTCGGATGCTGATTATGCTGGTGACAAAGTTGATCGCAAGTCTACATCAGGCACATGTCACTTTCTGGGACGATCACTTGTATGTTGGTCTTCAAAGAAGCAGAACTATGTATCTCTCTCCACTGCTGAATCTGAATACATTGCTGCTGGATCTTGCTGCGCTCAGCTTCTGTGGATGAAGCAAACACTCAAGGACTATGGCATTCATCTGAAGCAAGTGCCACTTTACTGCGACAACGAAAGCTCCATCAAGATTGCCAACAACCCAGTTCAGCACTCGAAGACAAAGCACATTGAAATTCGTCATCACTTTCTCAGAGGTCATGTTGTGAAGGAAGACATTGATATCATACACGTCAACACTGAAGAGCAATTGGCAGATATCTTCACCAAGCCCTTGGATGAGAAGAGGTTTTGCAAGTTACGGTGTGAGCTAAATATCCTGGAATCCTCAAATGTCCTGTGATCAGGCACACATCCTAACACTTATGCATATGATGACTTAGATGTGCAACACACAAAGTAAAGTATATCTTCAATCAATGAAGACATACATTCTAAGTGTGAATACATTAATGTGGAATTTGACTTCGGAGCGCCACGATAATTGTGTGCCGTCTCTGGGTCTAATACTTCCTATACGGTGGGTAACGCCACCACCAAACGTTCTATTTTGAAGTGTTTCACTCATGGCGTTACCTTGCAATGTCTTCACATTTGGTTTGGCTTCGAACTCAACATATTTTCATGATTATATTCACAATGTTGATTATATATATATATATATATATATATATATATATATATATATATATATATATATATATATATATATATATAT
>NC_041382.1:154808474-154843124 GCF_002162155.2 Triticum dicoccoides | reverse complement strand
TAGTGTTCTGTCCTCTACAGCATTCACTTATAGCTATATCTTCGTGTTGAATCTTTTGAACTAAGTGAATGTGATCGGACCCCAACTTATCTATGCTTTCTATCTCAAACTCTATCTCTCCAAGTCATATGCATTCTATTGAAACTGTCGAATGTCTTCACTGCGTCCTTGTCACCAGAAGATATAGAGACAACCATAAAGTCCGTTTTCAATGCTCATTCCTCCACATAAAATCCGGAGAAGCAGGAATGACCACCCGACAATCCAGGCGTGCGTGGGACGTGGAACAAACCCCAAACTTCCGCAAACTGGCCACGCGTTCCTCAGATGCGAATCGCCAGGGGCACCTATGTAATAGCACAGTGCCGCCCTTGTGCCTATAAATACACACTCACAGCGGTAACTATCTCTTCTTCCACCCTTGCACGAACCCTAGCGCCACCGCTAGCTCTCGACGACGCCGGCGACGAAGCGCTTCGCTGCCGCAACCTCTCCGACGCCGTCTTCATGCCGACCGCGGACATCGTCCTCTCCGCCGTCGCTGTAGGTCTCCTCCATCGCCAAGTTAGGGCACAGACGAGTGAACTGCTCGGCCTCATCTCTCGCTCCGTCTAGCAGTTCTTAGTGTGGTAAATAAAACTGCCTTTTTACAGCACCGTTGATCCTATTGATCTGTCACTTTCTACCACAAGCAGTTTCTGCTCACACAAACTAGATCTCTCTCAAACTGCATCTCATAACATGCCTAGAATATTCACTTGTGCTTCAAAAAGTAGTTAGATTCCTCACTTGTACTGATCTGTGGATTCATACAAATCTGGAACCAACTTCTTATCTATGAGTGAATGTCTTCGCACGATGAGGTCAATGTCTTCTAAACTGATTTATCTTCAAAATCTTCTGAGAATGCATATGACCTCTTCCCCTTCCCTCGCACCTTAATGCTGTCACAGGTACATGTTCGTGGGAGAATCCTTTGGTTCTCATAGTTTGCATTCATTTGCAGAATTCTTACAGCATCACATAAATTCTCCTGAAGCCAGTTCCTGTTGGTCCAGCAAAAGAAAGCCTTTGAAGCCTTTGAACGTCTTGAAGCCTTCCAAGTTAAGGTTTATGGCTTCAGAAACAACAGCAAGGAAAGGGGGCAGACAGCAACGTGGAGGAACATCCAAAGATCTGCCTGATGAACTGGCAGAAATGTATAAAACAGATCCTGAAGAGAATTATGGTCAGCACAAGACCTGAATCCAATGGATTCGACGCTATTGGGCAGAACAATGGTTCAAATACCGCTTCACAACCCAAGAGTATGCTGAGAAAAGTGCCATAAAAAGACCGTGGGGAGACATCTTATACAAGAATCTTGTACCTAGGTCCAGAGATGAAGCTATTGCCCAAAGCTTCTATCCATGCATGGTTCATGGGCCACAGCCTGATGATGCACATCCGTCATCACTACTCTGGTGTCGTGACGACAATCTGTTCAAGCGTAACTGCCAGTTTGCCCAAAACTCAGCAAAGCAGAACAAGAAGAAATTTGGGTTAGACTTCAACCCTGGTCCCTCAGCACCAAGGGCAGATGTCACACGAGAAGCAGAACCCAATGTCATCGGTCCGTATGCCAACCTTGAAGGCCTCATCACCTACATCTTGGTTCAAGGGACTGCAGTGAATGAGCCTGCAGCTGATACTGAGTCTGATGAAGCACCTGCAGTGCATGCAGTGCCGAAGCCAAAGCAGTTGAAGAAGCCAAAAGCTTCAAAGCCAGCCCCTTCACCAAAAATCTCAAAGGCGAAGCCATTGGCGACTGCACCTCCTGAAGACAGTGTGCAGTCTGAAGACTTATCACGCGTCTCAAGGCACCAGAAGGCCAAGATGCCTCTGTCTCACACTGGCAAAGAGCTCACAGCTGCTGCCATCCTGCGCAGTGAAGCCATTGATCTATCAAGTGATGAAGATCTTGGAGATGACGCTCTTGAGCAACTCATCAAGAGTAAAGAAGAAGCAGAAATCTTCAACAATCTGCCTCTCTTTGATGTCGCCATCATCCACAACTTCATTGACGAGTGGTTTGCCACACCAAACATCAGCTTTGAAGATCTACAGCTGCCCGTTGGCCTAAGCGTCGCCTTCCAAGGTGCTATTGCTTCAGAACTTGCCATTGCCCAGCGCATTGTTAAACTGAAGCAGAAAATTGATCATGAAAAGGCTCAGTTCAAGAAGAATATGGCCAAGCTCAGCGTGCAAGAAGTGAAGAGCTTCAAGATCATGTTGCATGAGCTAAAGGAAAACTTTCTGAAGAAGCGTGCAGAAGCTCAGGGTTCACGTGAGCGGATGAAGTCTCTGGCTAACAGATGTGTGCGAGCCTACAATGAGGCTGAGAAGCGCAAGGCACTTGGGCGTCCTGGCATCGACCCCAAGATGGCCGCAAAGAAAAAGAAGAAGACTGTTCCAGCTGAACCAGAGGCACCAAGGCAGGAAGCAGTTCCGCTTGTCTTCCCAACTGCAACGACTAACTCGAAGCCAAAGAGCCGGTCAACAGCTTCAGAGCTCAAGAAGACAAGAACTGCTGAGGCTGAAGCTAGGAAGAGGAAAAGCTCTGAAGCCTCTTCTACTACCCCCAGCAAGAAAAAGAGAAAGACCAAGAAATCTCGGGCTGCTCCCACAGAGCCCTTGATAGTTGAACCTATTTCTATGGTTCACCCTGACGCAGAACGTCAACTGACGGTTCATGAGCCTGCTTCCACCGAGGCTCCTGAAGCTGAAGACATTCCAGCAGCTGATCCCATCGCTGCTGAAGACATTGGTCATCGTGACAATGTAGAAGATGATGCAACCCTTCCTCAGTTAGAACACAGCGAACTCATCAGCATTGGTCGTCCACTGACGCCAATTGCACAGGATGCTTCATGGGCGGATCGCCCTCAAGAGGAAGAAGACTATGAGGCCCAGCCCACTCCAACCCCACAGGTGTCGTCTGTGTTCCGCAGGCTTCGCAAAGGTCCAAGGCCTCAAGTCTATGCTGAAGACATTCCGGCTGCATCAGCCGCAGAAGAAGCACCACAAGAGCCCACTCCTCTGCTCCACCAAGAAGCAGTTCTCCAGGAGAACGTGCTTGTGACCGACCCTCCAGCTAGTCAAGCGGAGGATGAAAATCTTGAGGCTGCCACAACCAACAACGAAGCTAACGTGGAGCCCTCCCCAACAAAAGCTTCAGAAGACAACGAAGCCACTGAACCCACAACTTCTGTTCCTGAGTCTGCTGCAGGTCCCCAATTCAACTATCATGTTGAGCACAGGCCTCAGGTCCAGAAGCCAATCCCCAGACTACCAAGGTTTTCAGGTCCTGCATCAGCACCTAGCTCCTTCAACATCAATGGCTTCAGGGCAGATAATACTTTCTTCAATAGCTCCAAGAACCCTTATTCAAGGGAAATGATTTCATCAGATAGGTTCTGGAGCTATCCTCAGCGCAGCTACTACTCTTGCATACTGTACAACCAAGGTCGCATTTTCCCGCACAAGCGCCTTGATGTTGAAGCTATTGCTGGTCTGCCCTCTCTAGAGGAAGCGTTGGATTGCTTCAAACAAGTGGGTCTGCTACAGTTCATTACTGATGAAGAGCATTGGAACGAAGAGCTCCTGCTACAATTCTATGCCACACTGCACATCAAAGGATACAACAGAGATCCGAAGACTTGGGTCCTGGAGTGGATGACCGGCAACGTTCATCATGAAGCCAATGCATTTGATATCATTGAGCTCACTGGCCTGCCCACTCCAGGCGAATTCTTCGAGCAAGGCTGTCGGCTACACACTGAAGCTATTGAGAGCATATTTCAGAGGCCTGAACCGAATATGAGTCAGATGCTCTCCATGATGAAGCCATTGCCCCACGATGCTCCTTATCCCACAGAGTTCTTCGTTGAAGACCTTGAGTACCTGCCCAGGACCATCTATCACATCATCCGGTGGACTCTCTGGCCCATTAAAGGACACTCTCCAAATGCCAAGATCGAGGGTGCAATGAAGACTCTGATATTCTGTATCCTTCATGGCAAATGCTTCAACGCACAGGATTTCTTCATACGCCAACTAGCTGCATCAGGCTCAGATCTGTTTGGTTTAAAGTTCTATGCTCCTTGGGTAATGAGGCTGATCAAACTTCACTCTGCCATCTCGTATCAGCCCTCAGCCCGCAACCATCGGATCTTCTTGCCTGATGTGGATACCTCTGCTGAAGCCATCTATCCTGAACCTGCCAAGCAACCTCTGAGTCTTCAGAATGCAGAACACCAGAGCTTCACTCAAAACGTTTAAGGTGTTGAAGCCATCTCCAGGGTGTATCCTTTGGCTGGCACTACACGTGCACCACACCCTGCTTCAACTAAAGCCACTGACAGTGCCACTGCTTCAAGACCCAAGAAGCGCACTCGTGTTCTCAACGACCGAGAGCTTCTTGTGGCCCTTCATCGAAAGCAGGATAGGCATCATGACTGGTTGAAGAGACAGATGAGAAGCCTCTTGGTGGATGTAAATCGTATCCGAAATCTTGCCACCAAGAACGCTTTCGTTGCCCATGAAACCTGTCGCCGCACATGGAAAGGGCTAATGATGATGCTTTCTGAAGCTGATCTTAAGAGGATGGCTTCACTGAGAGATTAAAATTTGACTCCACACCTCCTCGAAGAGTTGTGCTACTGGGGACTCCATCTCTTGAAGACTCTGAGTTTTCTTCCTCTGCTGCCACAGTCACTTCCAGAATTATTGAGGAAGAAGACGATGCTACTTCACCACCAACTACTTCAGCACCTCCAAGCTCTTCTGCACCGCCAAACAACATCAACAACCCTGCTACTTCATCTACTCCTCATGGGAACGAGTAGAGGCTCTATGTCTTCAAACCTTTTTGGTCATTACTGACAAAAGGGGGAGAAGCATATGAGATTGATAGTCTTCAAGCGGGTTCATATGGGCGGGTGCCTTATATTTTGCTTCGTGCTTACAACTCTCGTTTTTTTGCTACATTTGGTTCTTATGAGTTGTACCACTTAAACCAGATGGTCGTCTGCTACTTGTTTGCCACCCTGTTTTGCGAAGATAAATTCCGCATGTGCGACGATAAATTCCGCACTTATCTCATTCTGCAGACGTCCATTTTCCATTATGCATGTCATTATCTTCATATACTTTCACATGCATAGTGGATTGTCATCATATGCTGAAGTGGATCTCCACAAGTACAACCTGCCATGTGCATTTGCATTCCAAAAGCAAATTAACTTATATGCACATCTTCAGGGGGAGCCCTTGCAACTTATGAAGACAATTCCTTATCCTTTACAATTTCACAGACTATATTCCCCGTTGAAAACTTCAACTAGTTTGTCATCAATCACCAAAAAGGGGGAGATTGTAAGTGCATCTAGTTCCACTCCTAGTTGGTTTTGGAGTATTGACGACAAACCTAGTTAAGGGACTAATGTGTTTGTGAGATTTGCAGGATAACACAGGTAGAAGTCCCTCATTGATTCGGTTTTACTACCAGAGATGACCCCTAAAAATGTATGAAGACATTGAAGTCAAAGGTGGTATATGAAGATATTCACATTGAAGACTATGACAAGAGAAGACACGATATGAAGCCTATGGAGCTCGAAGACTTAGATCTTTCGTAGTTCTTTTTCTTTTGTGTTGAGTCATAGGAACCACCGTACTGTTAAGTGGGGTCCAGGAGAACTAGTCAGAATGACTGAAGTGATGCCTAAACCAAAAACCTATGTCTTCAAGTGAAGACAATGAGAGCGAATCTTGTCCAGAGCCGGACAAGTCAGCTTTGCTTGTAGCCCAAGTAAAGTTGCCATGAGAGTTTGAAATCTGATCGTTGAGACACATGTCAGTTCCTTAGTGACCCAGGGTCATTTCGGACAAATCAGGTCGGATTGCCAAGTGGCTATAAATAGCCCACCCCCTACAACCATAAACGGTTGGCTGCTCAGATTGAGAGTACGGCTTTTGTCGTTTGGGAGCAACCCACCTCGAAGCCTTTGAGAGAGAGAATTCCTTGCGAGGATAAAGCCCTAACCACCCAGAGCCAGAGAACATTGGGCATCACTTAAGTCTTCTTGTCTGTGTGATCTGAAGACTTATTACACTTGAGGACTGTGCATCCCCAGACGGTTAGGCGTCGCGTTCAGAGCATCCAAGAGACATTGTGGATTGCCAGTGAACGAAGTCTGTGAAGGTTTGGGAGTCTACCTTGAAGACTTACCAGAGTGATTGGGCGAGGACTATGTGACCTTAGCTCAAGGAGAATACGGTGAGGACTTGGTGTCCTGAGCTGCGTGTTCAGGACTGGGTGTCTGGGACTGTGTGTCCTAAGGTTTAAATACCTAGCCGCTCCAACCAGACGTACAGTTGTCACAGCAACTGGAACTGGTCCAACACATCATTGTCTTCAATGAGTCACTGGTTTCATCTTCACTTCCTTTTACTTACTAATCACTCATTATGAAGTCATTGCGTGTCTGTTCTATCTTTTGTCTTCACAACGTGAGTGTATGATCTGTTTGGCTTCATAGTATCTTCCTACCTGATCCTAATTACACTACAGCTATTTGTCACTGTGCTTTCACTCTGTTGATACTTGACCATGGTTTGCCTAGTGTAGTCTAACTTCCGCTGCATAGTAATAGGCATATCTCTACTGTTTGTCTTCATAACTTCCACGTTTTGAAGACTTTCATAAAAATCTCCTATTCACCCCCCTCTAGTCGATATAACGCACTTTCAGCTGGGCCATATCCTTTCCGGCTATAGTGTTATTCTTCATGTGATCTTCCATGTTCTGAATCCATCGGTCTGTCTCCAATTGAGTCATCGTTCCAGAAAATATGAGTTCATCTCCATTCATCCTCTATTGGGTCCATGGGTTTTGGGGTAAGATAAGAGAGATAGAGAGGGGTACACACAATACAATCAATAGTTTTGAAAAGACAGATTTTATTTTGTGGCTGTCGGAAAAACATCAAACAAATGATAGCTCAGATACGTCGCATCTAACGTAGGTATATAACAGGGGTTTGGTCTTCTAAAGGTCAATAAATCTTCAAAGTCGCCAAACTCTTCAAGTCTTGTTCATGTCTCCGATGGCTTCTTCCGATTGTGCTTGACCTTCTTAAGTTCTTTTGCCAAATCATCTCTGTTGACGCAAAGTCTCTCATGACGTCCTTTAATATTTTGGAGTTGCATTCCAGATTTCTGGGTTTCAACATCCTTGGCATGGACCATGGTACTACTGTCCTTCAGTTCCTGACGAATCTCTGGTATATTGAGGTTTTGCTCCTCCCGATTGGCTACTTTTAGCTTCTGGGTCATGAGTTCTTCACGAAATGCTTCCTTGTCAAATATAGCTTCCTGCAGGTCAATCTTAAACTTCTTGATGTAATACTCCAGATCCCGGTGATACACCAGCTAAGGTTAAAAGTTCATCTTTTGCTGATAGGTGCTTCATTAGCCCTTTTGTCATCCAATCCTTCCGAACAAATGCATGCTTAACTCAGCACCGTGACAATAGTCTAAGCGGGCAATAACATCATGGATAGCCGTGTTTATGCCCATGTCATTTCCATGAGCTATCATTCGATAGTTGATATATTCTGTCTTGGGGTTTTCTTGACAAAAACTTTGAGTTTTAACGCTCCATGTTCCGGTCTTTCTTTAACACACCTTCATCTCAGGTATCGGCAACTTCAATAGTCTGATAAATTCCATAAGGCTGGATCATATGATAGTCTTCGTAGTGTTGTCTTTGGTTCAGGGTGAAGCTCTTCATCTAAAATATGTACGCCAGGGGTTCTTCAGTAAAGGAGTTCAGAAGGGTACGGGAATAACTTAAGTGGATCCTATTCAGAGCCTTCCAAGTCACTTCACTCTGGGAATTCTTCAAAGCCTTCCAATTCTCCTAGTCTTCGGAGTCTTCAACCATTGTAGTTTCCATTATTTTAATGCTTGGTAAAATCCTCCTCATTCTGAAGTGGTCTTAGTTGTCCGATATCTTGTCCTTCTTGGAGTGGTCTCATAAATCGTATCTTCATGTGGTCAAAAGGGGAAAGGGGTATTGTCCAACTAAAAGGGAATATTTGATAAAGCTCAGAAAAGAAGAGAGGTAAAAGATCTTTTTGAAAATAAAGTTTTAGAGAAAAAAAATCTGTTAAGGGCTTGCCAGTTTCTAGGGGTCACATCCTACAGTCAACATGTGCTCTGATACCATCTTGTAGTGACCTGACCCAAATGGATCAAGTCTTTGTGCTTAAGTGTCATCTCTGGATCGGTATGCTGACACACACAGTACTCGAGGATTTATAATAGAGGTAAATCACATGTATAAAGTAACGTAAATACTATTACCTCAATCCAAATAGCGGAAGTAACAATAAGGTTGTGGATTCCCATCAACACCAACGACAAAGTTGAGTGTAGACATCGTAACCCTAACGTATCACTTACTCGTCATAAGATTCCCGCAACATGAGATGTTGCAGCCATATAGGTCAGTACATTGAATGTACTGGCAAATTCACACCATAGAGCAATGAAGAATAACAACTATCACTACATGCATATTTGGCTGGTGGAGGCTCTATGGTTAATTTTTTGCATAAAGCTAATTTTTCCCTACAACAAAGGAATATATTTTATTTAACTACAAAGTTTGTTGAAATATTGAGAAGGTAACCCCAACTCAATCCCAAATGAATAAATATCAACCCAACAAGTTAATTAAGTATAATGATGAGATCAACATAATAATTGAAGCACCAGATACTCAAGATGTCCATAACCGGGGACACGGCTAACCATGATTAGTTTGTACACTCTACAGAGGTTTACACACTTTTCCCCACAAGACTCGATCTCCTCCGCTGAATTTCTCGCACTACATGACGTTTGAGAAACGGATGACCAAGACACAGTCTTTTAGAAGCATTAACTCTTTACTCTGGGTAGACAGTACCACCTACATCCCTTACATCTACTAGCCTACCACTAAAAGAGGTCACACAACATACTCAACTATGCCAGAGCCCATAATGGCTTGTGGCTGCACACGGAAGTTTCTAGCATGAATAATCTTATGATCCCTTTGAGCCTATGTGGCATTCCATAGGGTGATCACACGGGTACTCCGGGATCCCCTTGGGCAAGCACTGGGTTCTCCAGGTGCCCGGGCAAACCACAGGGTTCTCCAGGTGCCCGGGCAAACCACAGGGTTCTCCAGGGTGCCCCAATCAATCCACCCAGATGTGTATTTAAGTAACCACCTTAAGTTTCCCTTAGTTAAAATCTCTCACAACTTTCATGAGTCTCATGAACTAAACCACGTCTATGAGCATAGCAAAGTAGTGTAAGCATAACATAATAGCACCCATGGTTTGAAATAAAAGGCAATAGGTTCCTACCTCATCAACTACTTCCCAATACCCACATGTTATCAAGTCCTACTCATGCAATGTTTGAGGGTCGAAACTAATGCATAAAAACTGGGTAAAAGGGATATGATCAAAGTGTGAACCTGCCTTGTACTATTGATGTAGATGATTCACACTCATAACTCTTGATAGTTCTACTCGTCACACTCCCGTCAATCTATCATAAGCAAGAAATAGTGACCACACATAAGCAATCATGCAAAAGAATCAAAGAAAAGATCTCGGAAATCTTCAAAACAGGCAAATAACTCTTGTACAGAAAACAATTTCTAACAGTACCAAAATTAAGTGAATTTCCCTTATCAGAAAGTTTAGATCAAGAGCTTCGATTTGCAAAAAGAATCAACTGAATCGGAGTTATAAAACTTAAGTTATGAACAAAACAAGTTCAAATTCAAATCTATTTGAAAACAAATTTTAAACTTTAAAAAATATGTTTGAGTTGGTTATCTAGACAGAGGGGATCATAATGAAGAAGTGGGTGTTGGACAAATGGTGTAAAAGTTGTGATTGTTTGAAATCCAAGGGCTAAACTATAAGAAAAGTATTTGCAACTGGATCCCTGGCTACGAGACGGAAATGCTATCGAACGATTGGTCGCTACACAAGCATTAGCGACGAATTCATCCGCTGCAAAGACCTAACCAACGAACGTTCACTAACTAAAGGATATCGGTTCAAAAATAAATAAGAAACAATGCGACCTAATCTAGGCCGTCGATGCTAGTTCTGATGATGGTAAAATAAAAATTGTTAGGGCTAACTAAAAATTGGACATGTTTATTTGTAAACGATGGGTTCACTGCTTGAATCGAACAAACAAAAAAACAAGAGGAGACTGGTG
Source organism: Triticum dicoccoides (assembly GCF_002162155.2). Lineage (NCBI taxonomy): Eukaryota > Viridiplantae > Streptophyta > Magnoliopsida > Poales > Poaceae > Triticum > Triticum dicoccoides. The sequence continues at coordinate 154,832,789 of NC_041382.1, read as the reverse complement.
GCGCTTACAAAGGGCATGGTCGTCGGCTCAGGTGACGACTCCGGCAAGGCAGACGAAGGCAGGGAGGGGCGGCGGCTCCGGCGTGGGGTCGGGTGGCGCTGGATGACGGGGTCGGGCAGGAGGCGACGCTGGTGGAGTTCAGGCGAACCATGGCTCCGGCGAGGTAGCTTCGGTCGTGGACGACGGTGACGAGGCGGTGGCTCCGGTGGTTCTCCGTCTCGTCCGAGAGCATGAGGAGGTGCGGTGCGGCAAGGCGGACGTGATGGTGGTGGAGGAGGTGATCGGAAGGGGAGGCTGGAGGCGCGGCAAGGCGACGGATCTCGGTGAAGCTTCGCGAACTCCGGCAAGATCGGAATGACTCCCTAGGGCACGGGAGATCGAGGTTTTCACGAAAATCAGACGAGGAAGAGTAGGGGAGTATTTATAGGTGGCAAGTCTTGCGGAAGGGAAACGAATTGAGCAAATCCCGCGAGGATTTGGATTGGCAGGAACGAACTCGTGCGCTTGCAGGATTTGGGCGTGGCTTGAGGAAGAAGAAGACGCGGGCCCCACTGCCAGTCGGAGGGAGAGGCGAGTGAGAACGAGAGGAGGGGTCGGGCGACCAAAGCGAAGCGCTTTGCGCGCGAGGAGTGGGCCGTGGGCCGATTTCGCTGGCTGGGCTGCGGCTGGCGCGAGTCTGGCCGGCTGGGTTCCTTTTTTATTAAAAAAATAGAGGACACATAGTGCTTGCAAAACAAATCTAACTAATTTTATACAACTGGAAAATTTGCCCATAAATCCTAGGGAGTATATAGGTACCTGTACACATTTTTGTTTGACCAAATAAAATACATATAAAATTACAAAAAATTGCAGAAACATTCTGATGCAATAAAATGATTCAAAAAGACTTCTTTTAAATGTCCAAATGACTTAGAACTAATCCCCCACTATTTTTCCTTTGGAGGGAGTCATTTTACCCTCACTCATAATTAATCTTTCCATAGAAAAAATATTTTAAATAAAACCCAATAAAAATAATTTTTATAATACCAAAATTATTTCAAATTTATTTCTCTCCAATTTTCTAATGTAGGGAATCATTTTACCCTAATTTCCATATATTTTATTTTTGGAGAAAATAATTTGAATAAAACCCAAATAACTCCAAATTGAAAATAATTTCAAAAGGTTCTTTCAATTTGATTCTTTTAAACTCACAACTCATATTTCATATGATTTGAAGAAGTCATTTTATCTTCTCTCATGAAAATCATTGAGTTGCATAAAGTTTCCGAATTTGAAATATTTCCAAATGAAATTCAAATATTTTTAAAAACGCTTTTCATTTATTTAAATGGAAGAAGTCATATCATCTTCACTCCAAGTTTTTGTTTTGAAATGAATTTCAATTCATGGAGGTCATAAATGCAAGGTGAAAGTTTGGGAAAGTCCTTTTATTCCCTCTCATTTAACTTTCAAAAAGTTTCAAATTTCACTCTATTTCACACAAGCAACCATACCACAATCAAACAATCAATCAAAACTATTTATTTAATATAACATTCGAAAATTTAGAATTTTGGGATGTTACATAGAACTATGGATTGGTTCTTGTGGGTGACTAGTAGTGTTGATTACATCTTGTAGTTGATTACTATATGGTTTATTTAGTGGAAGATTATATGTTCAGATCCAATATGTTATTTAATACCCCTGTGATCTTGAGCATGATTATCATTAGTGAGTAGTTACTTCTGTTCTTGAGGTCACGGGAGAAATCATGTTGCAAGTAATCATGTGAACTTGATATGTGTTCGATATTTCAATAGTATGTATGTTGTGACTCCCTTAGTGGTGTCATGTGAACATAGACTACATGACACTTCACCATATTTGGGCCTAAGGGAATGTATTGTGGAGTAGCAATTAGATGATGGGTTGCGAGAGTGACAGAAGCTTTAACACCAGTTTATGCGCTATTCCGTAAGGGACCGATTGGATCCAAAAGTTTAATGCTATGGTTAGAATTTATTCTTAATACCTTTCTCGTAGTTGTGGATGCTTGTGGGAGGGTTAATCATAAGAGGAGGTTTGTTAAAGTAAGAACATCACCTAAGCACCGGTCCACCCACATATCAAATTAACAAAGTAGAGAACACGAATCGAACCAACATGGTGAAAGTGACTAGATGAAATTCCCGTGTACCCTCAAGAACGCTTTGCTTATCATAATAGACCGGTTTGGCCTGTCCTTTGCCTCAAAAGGATTGGGCTACCTTGCTGCACTTTTGCTACTATTATCGTTACTTGCTCGTTACAAATTATCTTGCTATCAAACTACTCGGTTACTTGCAATTTCAGCACTTGCAGACATTACCTTGCTGAAAACCACTTGTCATTTCCTTCTGCTCCTAGTTGGGTTCGACACTCGTACTTATCGAAAAGAGCTAAAATTGATCCCATATACTTGTGGGTCATCTAGGCTATTTTATGGCGCTGTTGCCGGGGAGTGAAGCGCCTTTGGTAAGTGGAATTTGGTAAGGAAACATTTATATAGTGTGCTGAAATTTAGTGTCACTTGTTACTATGGAAAACAATCCTTTGAGGGGTTTCTTCAGAGTATCTTCACCTCGACCGGAACCACAATTAGCTACCCCTCAACCTACTGCACCCACTGAAAATATTGAATATGAAATTCCTTCGGGTATGATAGAACAACTGCTATCTAATCCTTATGTAGGAGATGGAACAGAACATCCTGATATGCACTTGATATATGTGGAACAAATTTGTGGATTGTTTAAGCTTGCAGGTTTACCCGGACATGAAGTTATGAAGAATGTTTTCCCTTGATCTTTGAAGGGAAAAGCATTGGCATGGTATAGGCTATACCATGATATTGGATCTTGGAATTGGAATCGACTGAAATTGGAGTTCCACCAAAAAAATTATCCTATGCATCTAGTTCATCATGATCGGAATTACATATATAATTTTTGTCCTCGCGAAGGAGAAAGTATCGCTCTAGCTTGGGGGAGGCTTAAGTCAATGTTATATTCATTCCCCAATCATGAGCTCTCAAGAGAAATTATTATCCAGAATTTTTATGCTCGACTTTCTCATAATGATCGATCCATGCTCGATACTTCTTGTGTTGGTTATTTTATAAAGAAGACTATTGAATTACGGTTGGATCTTTTGGAAATAATTAAACGTAACTCTGGAGATTGGGAAATTGATGAAGGTAAAGAGTCAGATATTAAGCTTAAGTATGATTGTGTTAAATCTTTTATGAATACCGATGCTTTTCAAAAGTTTAGCACTAAATATGGACTTGACTGTGAGATAGTAGCCTCCTTTTGTGAATCATTTACTACTCATGTTGATCTCCCTAAAGAGAAGTGGTTTAAATATCACCCACCTACTAAAGAAGAAATTAAGGAACTAGTACTAGCTAAAGAATAAACTATACTTTATAATGTTGATCCTGTTGTTCCTATTGCTTATATTGAGAAACCACCTTTCCCTGTTAGGATAAAGGAACATGCTAAAGTTTCAATTGTGGTTAACAAAAGCTATATTAGAACACCTAAACCTTATGAACAAATCAAAGTAGAGCCTAGCGTTTCTATGGTTAAAGATATCCTAGAAGAAAATGTAGATGGGCATGTTATTTACTTCTATAATGAAGCTACTAGAATTGCTAAACCTGATAAAGAGGATAAACATAGACCCGTTGTTGGCATGCATGTTGTCTCAGTTAAAATAGGAGATCACTGTTATCATGGTTTATGTGACATAGGTGCGAGCGTAAGTGCCATCCCCTTTACCCTTTATCAAGAAATTATGGATGACATAGCACCCACTGAAATAGAAGAAATAGATGCCACTATTAAACTTGCTAATAGAGATACCATCACACCACTTGGGATTGTTAGAGATGTTGAAGTCTTGTGTGGGAAAATAAAATACCCTACTTATTTTCTTGTTCTTGTTCCACACATGATGACTTTTGTCCCATTATATTTGGCATACCTTTCTTGAACACCGTTAATGCTAAGATAGATCGTGAGAAAGAAAATGTCGGTGTTAGTTTTGGTGATGAATCTCATGAGTTTAATTTTTCCAACTTTAGTAGAAAGATTCATGAAGAAGGATTGCCTATAGTGAGAATGAAATAATTGGTCTTGCTTCTATTGTTGTACCACCTATTGATCCTTTAGAACAATATTTTCTAGACCATGAAAATGATTTACATATGCATGAAAGAAATGAAATAGATAAGATTTTCTTTGAACAACATCATCTTCTTAAACACAATTTGCCTATTGAAACTCTAGGAGGTCCTCCTCCACCTAAAGGTGATTCCGTGTTTGAATTAAAACAATTACCAGAAACTCTGAAATATGCTTATCTCGATGAAAAGAAGATATATCCTGTTATTATTAGTGCTAACCTTTCAGAACATGATGAACAAAGATTATTGAAAGTTCTAAGGAAGCACCGAGCTGCTATTGGATATACTCTTGATGATCTAAAGGGAATTAGTCCCACTCTATGTCAGCACAAGATTAATATGCAACATGATGCTAAACTCGTTGTTGATCACCAATGTCAGTTAAATCCAAAAATGAATGAAGTGGTAAGAACGGAAATCTTAAAACCTTCTGGAAGCAGGTATAATCTATCCTATAGCTGATAGTAGATGGGTAAGTCATGTTCATTGTGTCCCTAAGAAAGGAGGTATTGCTGTTGTTCCTAATGAAAATAATGAAGTTATTCCACAAAGAATTGTTACAGGTTATAGAATGGTAATTGATTTTAGAAAATTAAATAAAGCAACTAGAAAAGATCATTACCCTTTGCCTTTTATTGATCAAACGCTAGAAAGATTATCTATGCACACACATTTTTGCTTCCTTGATGGATGTTCTGGTTTTTCAAAAATACCCATTTCCCAACCTGATCAAGAAAAGATCAGTTTTACTTACCCCTTTGGAACTTATGCTTATAGACGTATGCATTTCGGTTTATGCAATGCACCTTCTACTTTTCAATGATGTATGACTGCTTATTCTCTGATTTTTGTGAAAATATTGTTGAGGTTTTCATGGATGAATTCTCTGTTTATGGAAAGTCTTTTGATGATTGTTTAAGAAATCTTGATTGAGTTTTGTAGAGATGTGAACAAACAAACCTTGTATTAAATTGGGAGAAGTGCCACTTTATGGTTAATGAAGGCATTGTCTTGGGTCATAAAATTTCTGAAAGAGGTATTGAAGTGGACAAAGCTAAGGTTGACGCAATTGAGAAAATGCCATGTCCTAAAGATATCAAAGGTATTCGTAGTTTCCTAGTTCATGCTGGTTTCTATAGGAGACTTATCAAAGACTTCTCTAGAATTTCTAGGCATCTTACGAAAATTTTGCAAAAGGATGTTCCTTTTATTTTTGATGATGATTGTTTAGAAGCCATCGAAATACTCAAGAAAGCCTTAATTTCTGCACCTACTATTCAAACACCTGATTGGAACTTGCCTTTTGAAATTATGTGTGATGCTAGTGATTATGTTGTTGGTGCTATTCTAGGACAAAGAGTTGATAAGAAACAGAATGTTATTCATTATGCTAGTAAAACTCTAGACAATGCTCAACGAAATTATGCAACTAATGAAAAAGAATTCTTAGTAGTGGTTTTGCTTGTGATAAATTTAGATCTTATATTGTCGATTCAAAAGTAATTATTCACACCGACCATGATGCTATTAAATATCTTATGGAAAAGAAAGATGCTAAACCTAGACTTATTCGATGGGTTCTCTTGCTACAAGAATTTGATTTACATATCACTGATAGAAAAGGAGCTGAGAACCCCATAACTGATAACTTGTCTAGGCTTGAAAATGTGCATGATGACCCACTACCTATTGATGAAAGTTTTCTTGATGAGCAGTTAGCTGCAATAAATGTTGCTCATAACACTCCTTGGTATGATGACTATGCTAATTACATTGTTGCTATATATTTACCACCTAGCTTTACCTACCAACAAAAGAAAAAATTCTTCTATGATTTAAGACATTACTTTTGGGATGATCCACATCCTTATAAAGAAGGTGTAGATGGTATTATTAGACGTTGTGTGCCTGAGCATGAACAGGGACAAATCCTATGGAAATGTCACTCCAAAGCTTATGGAGGGCATCATGCTGGAGATAGAACTGCTCACAAGGTATTGCAATCTGGATTTTATTGGCCTACTCTCTTCAAGGATGCCCGTAAGTTCGTCTTATCTTGTGATGAATGTCAAAGAATAGGTAATATTTGTAAGCATCAAGAAATGCCTATGAATTATTCACTTGTTGTTGAAACATTTGATGTTTGGGGATTTGATTACATGGGACCTTTTCCTTCCTCTAATGGGTATACACATATTTTGGTTGCTGTTGATTATGTTACTAAATGGGTAGAAGCTATTCCAACCAGTAGTGCTGATCACAACACCTCTATTAAAATGCTTAAGGAAGTTATTTTCCCAAGGTTTGGAGTCCCTAGATATTTAATGACTGATGGTGGTTCACACTTTATTCATGGTGCTTTCCGTAAAATGCTTGCCAAGTATGATGTTAAGCATAGAATTGCATCACCTTATCATCCTCAGTCTAGTGGTCAAGTTGAACTTAGCAATAGAGAAATAAAATTAATCTTGCAAAAGAATGTCAATAGGTCCCGAAAGAATAGGCCTAAGAAATTAGATGATGCACTTTGGGCTTATAGAACATCATCTAAAAATCCTATGGGTATGTCTCCTTATAAAAAGGTTTATGGAAAAGCTTGTCATTTGCCTCTTGAATTAGAACATAAAGCATATTGGGAAATCAAAGAACTCAACTATGATTTCAAACTTGCCAGTGAAAAGAGGTTATTTGATATTAGCTCTTTAGACGAATGGAGAATCCAAGCTTATGAAAATGCCAAGTTGTTTAAAGAAAAAGTGAAAATATGGCATGATAAAAGAATCCAAAAGCGTGAGTTTAAAGTCAGAGAATATGTTATTTTATACAACTCTTGTTTTAGATTCTTTGCAGGAAAACTCCTCTCAAAATGGGAAGAACCCTATGTTATCGAGGAGGTTTATCGGTCTGGAGCCATCAAAATAAATATTGCCGAAGGTTGTTAACTGTAGCGATCCGACAACAAACGGTCAAATCTCTGTGCATAAATGTCATCCCTGGATTAGTAATGCTGACACCCACATTACTTGAAGGATTTATAACAGAGTAGCAATCACACACTTATTACATTGAATGTCTCAAAAGAGAACTTATTACAATAAGTATGGCTTAAGGCCATCTAAGTAAGATAACAACGAAAGGCTTGGTCCATAAAGTGAGTCCATCAACTCCAACGACATAGCTGAGTGCACGACAAACGACCTAGCGCACCTTACTCTTCGTCTGGAAAGTCTGCAACATGATATGTTGCAGCATGAAACGGGTTAGCACATGGAATATGCCGGCAAGATAACACAGTAGAGCAATGAACAAGTAAATGCTATCACTACATGCATATATGGTTGGTGGATGCTATATGGTTATAATGTTTTTGCGAAAAGCCAATTTTTCCCTACAACAAAGGAATATATTTTATTTAACTATCATGATAGTTGAAAAACATTGAGAATGGTAACCCCATCTCAATCCCAATTAAAAGTAATTAACATCCCAACAAATTAATTTAGAGTGATGAGATCCACATGATAATTCAAGATCCAGATACTTAAGATGTCCATAACCGGGGAAACGACTAATCATGATTAGTTTGTACACTCTGCAGAGGTTTGCGCACTTTTCCCCACAAGACTTGTTCTCCTCCATTGTATTTCTCGCACTGCATGGTGTTTGAGAAATGGATGACCGATTCACAGTCTTTCCGAAGAGGTCCCCTTAACCGATAGATAGGCCGGTACACCTACAATCCCCTACATCTGCTAGCCCATCATGGAAAGGTTTCCCACAACTTACTCAACTATGCCAGAGCCCGTAATGGCTTGTGGCTGCACATGGAAGTTCCAGCATGAATAATCTTATGATCCCTTTGAGCTTAGGTGGCGAACCAAAAAGGACAACACTGGTATATCCCCAGGTGCCCACAACCAATCCACCCAGATGTGTGTTTAAGTAGCCACCTTAAGTAAACCATTAATTAATAATCTCAAATCAGTCATGGATACACTCAAACCCAATCCATGTCTACGAGCATAGCATGGCAATAAGCATAACGTAGAAGTAACTCCTAGGGTTTGATAATAAAAGGGCAATAGGTTCTACCTCATCATCTACTTTCCAAGCCCACAAGTTAAGATATCCTACCCATGCAATGTTTGAGGGTTGTAGCTAATGCATAAAAACTGGGTAAAAGGGGTATGATCAAAGTGTTACTTGCCTTGCTCATGATCCACAAAACCTAGTGACTCGTAGTAGCACGCTGCGCACTCCAGGAATTCTATCGCAAAAAATAGCATACGTAAGCACTCAAACATAGATTCAAGGGGAAAACTTCAAATAAGAAGATCGAATCATAAAACTCAATTGAAGAGATTCGATCTGCAAAAAGAAACAATCGAATCGGAGCTACGGAACGGAAACTACGGTCAAAAGAACTTCGAAAACAAATCTGCTTGAAACCAAATATTAAATTGTCAAAACCTTGTTCAAGTTGATTAAACAGAAAGAGGGTTTCGAGACGAAGATTTTGGCATTGGTTTCACTGGATTTGGACAAACGGTTAAGAAACGGCGAGCGTTTGAAGATCATGGGCTAATCTGTGATAAAAATAATCGCGGATAGGTCCGTGGCTGTTGGGGATATTACTGCTGGGCGTAAACTGACCGGGAGTAACCGGATTAACTTTATGAAGATTAGAAGCCCATGAAGACGTAAGAATGATGTCGCTTTATGAAGGCCCAAGGCCCAAAGGTGAGTTAAGGCCTGTAGATGTAAACCGACCTTATTATGTAACTTGCGTTGTTAGATAGGAAGTCTAGAGGCCGAACCGGACACGTTTATGATCTGGCTTCGGGACTCTTTAAACCGGCGGGCGTCAACCTATGTATATAAAGGGACGACCCGACAGCAATTTAGGGACAACCGACAAAACTCGAGAGCCAGTCAAAGCGGATTCGCTCCTTGGTCATCGAAACCCTAGCAATACCAATCACAACTAGACGTAGGCTTTTACCTTCACAGAAGGGGACGAACTAGTATAAACTCCCCGTGTCCCCTTGTCCGGTTTAACCCCTTTAAGCTAACCCGTTGTGATGGCTCCACGACTAAGTCCTATCATGAGGAAATCTGCCGTGACAAACCCACGACAGTTGGCGCCCACCGTGGGGCTATCACACGATGGTTTCGAGTTCTTAAAGGGCAGCTTTGATGGACTCAAGGGATATGCTGTGGGCCGGATGACGAAGAGTCATCGCGGCAAGCGCTACATCGACAATGCAGGATGGGGCCCCGAGGCCGATTCGATTGAATATGGGTACCGGGTCCCCTTTGGTGGAATTCACGTCTTCATCGGCAAGATTGGCGAACCGGGCCCTGAGCCGGACACCTGCAACGACATCATCGAGACGGCTCAGCGTGTAAGCCCTTCCCCGGTTTAGCCCATGAAGAAACTGTTGTCTGCTCCGATGATGAGTCTTCTGAAGAGACCGAATCGCTCTATCAGTTGCAGGATGGCCGGATTGGTGGAGGTTCCGAGGGCAATAGTATTCCGGACTTCCCTGATCTGCCTAATCAGGCCGCTATCTTCATGGTCGGTACACAATCAGCACCCCACTCCTCAACCACCGCAACGATGCTCTTCGGTTCAGCAACAGCCGCGCCAACGGGGGCAGGGGGCTCTGCACCACATCCGGCTCAAGTTCTGTCTGACTTGTTCAACGCTTTGGCGACCTTGATGGCCGCGGAGGTGGATGCAACAGCCCGGGATAAGCACAACGCGGAGATCACAAAGGTAAAATATCAGATAACCCAGGCTAAAGCGGATCTAGCGGCAGAGAATGCTAGGATGGCTACGGAACAGGCCGAGTTGGAAGCTCAGGCCTACCGGATTAGGCTGGATCAAAACGCTTCATAAGAAGTCATGAGAAGAAGATACCGATTGCATCTCCCATCGAGTTATGAGCCAAGAAATCTCTTCAATACGCCAGGAGCAGGAACGAATAACCAGCCAATATTAAACCGGATGGAGGCGCCAGGAATAGGAGCGCCAGTTCAGCCACGCAAGATGGACCCGCCTCGTCAGAACAATGTTGTGCCACAGTATGTTCCAACACCTCCCGGGCATTACTCCAACCCATTGGACAACATTGTGGCCGCCGCTTCACGATTGGCAGCCCTCCCAACCGACAGTGAATCACCAGTTGCGATTGAGGCACGACGGGCCAGAGATCTCCTTCAAACAACTTTAAACCAGTAGCAGGCGTATTCGCACAGCCGTGAGAGGATTCATTCCACCCCCCATCCAAGCCAGAGCTACAGCAGGCACGTTGAGGATGAACCGGCCGTATCAAGCAGTGCACGTTACCGTAATCCGCCGCGAGGGCACAACCCGGCAAGGGGAGGTGCTAATGCGCAGGATGTGGTGGACCATGGTCGCACACGTCGAGAGGCCGAGTTAGCAGCTCTGCACGGAGCCCATCAACCTACTTCGGTTCACCCTACCGCTTCAGTAGAGCCAAGTGTGGTATTTAGTTCCTTAGGGGTGCCGTGTCTTACCCCCGCTTTGCGTAATGTGAGAGTGCCCAAGGATTTCAAAGGACCTCGTAAGGTACCCAATTATACCGCCGATCTGCAGCCAGAAGCATGGGTTGAAAGCTACGAGATGGCAATGGAGATGTTAGATGTGGATGAAGCGGTATGTGCTAAATACTTCACCATGATGTTGGAAGGAACAACTCGTACTTGGTTGAAGAGCTTACCAACTAACTCTGTCGGATCATGGGCCGAATTGAAGCACCGGTTTATCTAGAACTTCAAAGATACTTGTAAGCAACCCATGTCGATTGTGGATCTGTCCGCTTGTGTCCAAGAGGATGGAGAGTCGACGACCCATTGGGTAAAGCGGGTCTCAGCTATTTTGCATTCATCTGATCGTATCAATGCAGATACCGCAGTACTAACGTTGGAGGGCAATTGCCGTTTTCTGCCGCTCAAATAGAAGTTAGGAAGGCTCAAACGTCACTGCAATGATATGTCAACGCTTATGGCCGCTTTGGTTAAATACGGCGATTCAGATAATACCAAAGACCTTAACTCAGAGGAGGACAAACCGGGGAAAGGGAAAAAGAACGACAACACCAAGGGTCAGGAGCATAATCCGGCAGGACAATGGAACAATGGTAAGCGCAAAGCCGACAACAGCTTGGACTTTGTCGCTAATACCAATGCTCAGGAGAATGGCCAGCACCGTAAGGGCAAGCAGCCCCAGAGGGGCGGAGGTTCAGGCCCCAATTTGGAGCGCCTGTTAAATCAACCCTGTTCAAAGTATGGATCAAAGGAGAAGCCAACATCACATCTTTGGAAGGATTGTTATATCATGCGAGATTTCAAGAACTCCAATATGTTTCAGTACGATAATGGCCCGCCCGGCGGTTCAGGAGGTGGTTTCCATGGGCCGGGTTACGGAGGTGGCAGTTCCGGTTTAGGATTTCAGGGCAATCAAACCGGACACATCAATCAAGGGCACCAAGGCAACCAGGGAGGTTACAACCATCAAGGGAACCAGCAGCAGCAGCAGCAGTCGGGCTATCAGAGCAATCCTAAGCAGTTAAATAGTGGTTAATATCATGTCTTCACTACTAGCTTGTGTAAGCGTGATCAGAAGCTTCACAAGAGGGCAGTAAAATCTGTTGAACCGGCGGTGCCTCAGTATTTGCGCTGGTCTGAGCAACCCATTTTATGGAGTAGAGAGGATCACCCGCCCCGTGTTGACAATCCGGGTCATCTGGCCTTAGTGGTGGCCCCTCAAGTTGGGGGATATAAGTTCACTAAGGTACTCATGAATGGGGGAAGTAGTATCAACATTCCCTATTACGATACCTTCCGTCGTATGGGGTTGACAGATAAGAATCTTAAACCGTCAAACACCATTTTTCATGGTGTGGTGCCTGGTAAGTCTGCATATCCAGTGGGCAAGATAGCCTTAGAGGTGGATTTTGGAGATGATCATGATTCAAGATCAGAAGCATTGACCTTTGAGGTGGTGAAAATCAAAAGTCCGTATAACGCTTTGTTTGGGCGGCCGGCTTACGCTAAGTTCATGGCGAGGCCGTGTTATGTGTATCTGCAGCTTAAGATGCCAGGTTATAAGGGGACCATCACAGTACACGGGAGCAGGAAGATCACTCTAGAATGTGAGGAAGGTGATGCGGCTTATGCTGAGTCGGTTTGTGCCACGGAGGAGCTAAAGTTCTATAAGGACAAAGTTGATCTGGCAGATATGACTTCTTTGAAAAAGCCAACTACAGAACACGATCTGGCGTTGAAATTCAAATCTTCCACAAATACTAAGATGGTTGATTTTTTCCTGGCGATTCATTCGAACAGTTCAACATCAGCGCTAACCTAGATCCCAAATAGGAAAGCGCGCTCATCGAGTTCATCCGTGAGAACCGGGACATCTTTGCATGGAAACCTTCTGACATGCCAGGTGTACCGAGGGAACTCGCTGAGCACACACTTAACATGGATCCTAAGTTTGAACCGGTCTGGCAGTTTCTCTGCCGCTTTAATGAAGAAAGGCGCAAGGCTATTGGTGAAGAGGTTGCTCGGTTGTTGGCCGCAGGGTTTATCGTGGAGGTCTTTCACCCAAAGTGGTTGGCTAATCCGGTGCTGGTTCTTAAGAAAAACGGCACTTGGCGTATGTGTGTGGATTACACAGACTTGAACAAGGCTTGCCCTGCAGACCCCTTTGCCCTCCCTCGAATTGATCAGATCATTGATGCTACGACGGGTTGTGACCGTTTGTGTTTTCTGGATGCTTATTCTGGTTAGCATTAGATCAAAATGGCAGTTAAGGACCAGGAGAAGACAGCTTTCATAACTCCCTTTGGAGCCTTCTGCTATGTCTCCATGCCCTTTGGGCTCAAGAGTGCCCAGGCGACTTATCAACGTTGTGTTTAGAATTGTCTTCATAAGCAGATTGGGCACAATGTTCATGCATATGTGGATGATATTGTGATAAAGTCCAGGAAGGAGGAAACATTGAGAGATGATTTGAGAGAAACCTTTGACAACCTCCGGGTTTACAAGATGATGCTCAATCCGGAAAAGTGTGTCTTTGGTGTACCGGCAGGCAAACTCTTGGGTTTTCTGGTGTCAAACAGAGGCATTGACACTAATCCGGAAAAAATCTCAGCAATTACATCTTTGGCTAAACCGGCGTGTATCAATGACATTCAATGTTTGGCTGTCCGGATTGCGGCTTTGAGCCGGTTTATCAGTCGCCTTGGGGAGAAGGCTATTCCTTTATATCAGATGCTAAAGAAAACAGATGATTTTGTTTGGAGCAAGGCAGCTGATAAAGCGTTTGAGGATTTGAAAAGGCAGTTAGTTGAACCGCCTGTGCTTGCAGCCCCGATCGATAAAGAGCCATTACTGCTGTATGTGGCTGCTAATGCCCGAGCTGTTAGCGTGGCTATTGTGGTGGAGTGCAAGGAAGCTGGAAAGGAGTATCCGGTTCAATGGCCGGTTTATTATATCATTGAGGTACTCATTGAATCAAAGCAGAGGTATCCACATTGGCAGAAGCTTCAAATCATCGGCCTTGCCGGGTATGCCTCAATCCTCCGCTTATGAGGGTATTGGCGTAACTCTTCCGGCTCAAAGTGTCTACTACGACATCGGCCTTGCCTGGATGATAGTGCAACTTCATATCGTAATCCTTTATAAGCTCCAACCATCTCCTTTGCCTGAGATTCAACTCCTTCTGCGTGAAAATGTACTTCAAACTCTGATGGTCCATGTACACATCACAATGGTTTCCAATAAGAAAATGTCTCGAGGTCTAGAGTGCATGTACCATGGCTGCTAACTCCAAATCATGTGTGGCATAATTCAGTTCATGCGGTCGAAGCTGTCGTGAGGCATATGAGACAACTCTTCTGTCTTGCATAAGCACGCCTCCAAGTCCTAAACAAGACGCGTCGCAATACACTTGGAAATCGTTACGTATATCTGGCAGAATCAGCACTGGGGCTGTAGTCAATTGTTTCTTCAACTCCTGAAAACTTGCCTCACATTCATCTGTCCATTTGAACTTGGTGTTCTTCAACAACTCTATCATGGGCTTTGCAATCTTGGAGAAATTCTCAATGAATCTCCGATAATATCCCGCGAGTCCTAGAAAACTGCGGATCTCTCCAACTGAGGTGGGTGCCAACCACTCAGTGACCGACTGAACCTTAGTAGGGTCTACTGCTATACCTTCTCCTGATATAACATGTCCAAGGAATCCAACTTCCTTCAACCAAAACTCACATTTGCTGAACTTAGCGTATAACTAATGTTCCCTAAGCTTCTCGAGAACTAAACGCAAATGCTCCTTATGCTCTTCTTCATTCTTCGAGTATACCAAAATGTCATTAATGAACACCACAACAAACTTATCCAAGAACTCCATAAACACCTTGTTCATCATACTCATGAAATAGGCAGGGGCGTTATTCAATCCAAATGACATAACCGTGTACTCATACAACCCGTACCTTGTGGTGAAAGTTGTCTTAGGTATATCATGTTATCGAATCTTCAGTAGGTGGTACCCTGATCGTAAATCGATCTTGGAAAATACTTTAGCTCCTTGCAGCTGGTCAAACAAATCATTGATCATCGGCAGTGGGTACTTGTTCTTGATTGTCACTTCATTCAATGCACGATAATCAACAACCATTCTCAAAGATTTATCCTTCTTCTCAACCAAGAGCACGGGGGCTCCCCACGGTGACGAACTTCGTTGAATGTAACCTTTCTCCAGTAACTCCTTAATCTGTTTCTTAATCTCTTCCAGATCATTTGCGGGCATCCGGTATGGTCTCTTTGATATTGGTCCGGTGCATGGCAATAACTCTATTAAAAACTCAATGTCTCGATCCGGGGGCATGCCTGGTAGTTCCTCTGGAAATACATCCGGGTAATCCTTCACTATAGGCACTTCTTCCTGAACAGCTCCCATGAGGAAATTTACGTGAGTACTCTTAGGAGTATGCCTGGATACATACTTAATCCTTTTTTCCTCTGGTGTGGTGAGTAGAATTGACCTACTGGCGCAATCAATGTTTCCTCCATACTTTGATAACCAATCCATACCGAGTATCACATCCAATCCTTGTGATTCCAAAATTATTAAGTCTGAGGGGAAAACATGCCTACCTATGGTTAATGGCATCTGAAAACATCCACTGCTTGCCATATACTCCGCTCCGGGTGAGCTTACTAACATAGGTGTCTTAAGAACTTGGTTGGGCAACTTATACTTATCCACGAATCCCCTTGATATGTATGAATGCGATGCACTAGTATCAAAAAGAAATATTGCGGTAAATGACTTAACCAAAAACTTACCAATAACTGCATCTGGCTGCTCCTCAACCTCCTCCACGTTCACGTGGTTAACTTGTCCCTTGTTAAAAGGGTTGGCCTTCTTTCCAGAGCTTCCATTGCCATTTCCATTCTTGAGTTCAGGGCACTCATTGGCATAGTGTCCAGTCTTCCCGCACTTGAAACAAGTAACATGGCTTTGGTCCTTCTTGGCGGGTGTGCTTGGGTTAGAGCGGTTCTGACTGCTTCCAGCTCCATTCCCACTTCCATTCTTGGAGCCACTATGGTTATGCGAACTTCCTCCATTGTGAGTGTGGCCTCCATGGTTATGGGTATATACTCCCGAGTTCGGGGTGAAACGGGGTTTCTGCTGAGCTCCTGAATTGTACTTCCCTTGTCCATACTTCCTTTTGCGGCTCTCAATCTGCTGGTGCTTCCCTTCAATCATAAGAGCCTTATCTACCAACTCCTGGTAGTTGTTGAATGTTGCCACCATCAACTGCATACTCATCTCATCATTCTGCCCTTCCATAAATTTCTCCTGTTTCGTGGCATCGGTGACCACGTCATATGGGGCATAACGAGCTAGCTTGCTAAACTCCTCCACATACTGCCCTACAGTACGGTTGACCTGGCGTAAGTTGTGAAACTCACGCTTCTTCATGATCATAGCTCCAGTTGAGACATGAGCAGTGCAGAATGCTTGCTGAAACTGCTCCCAAGGAACATTGGCTATGGGGAAGGTGGCTGTGTAATTCTCCCACCATGCGGCTGCAGGTCCATCCAATTGGTGTTCGGCAAAACGCACCTTCTCAGCATCTGTGCAACCTGCGGTGGTTAACTCCCTTCCAATCCTGTGTAGCCAGTCATCCGCAACTATGGGCTCGGTGCTACTGGAAAACACCGGTGGTTATAACCTCAGAAAATGGGCTAAGTTGTCAACTGGAGGTGGTGGCGATGGGTTGTTGTTATTGTTGTTGTTGTTGCCTTGATTCTGGACTAGCAACTGCATCAGTGTATTCTGATGTTGGATCACCTGAGTGAGCTCTGGTGGGAAGGCAAATCCGGGGTCACGTCTCGGAGGCATCTGGTGGGTTTTAGAGGGGAGAGATTAGAATAGAATGAGGTGTAATGAGAAAGCACTACCCATATGCACATGAGACAAACACAATCATATCATATCACTCAATCAATCAAGCAAGGGCATACAATCGATCTAACTACCGTTACAGTGCTCGGACTACTAATATACACGTGGGGGATTACTACTAATAATATGGTGGTCTACTAGAAATTTTGATCGGTAGAAGACTCCATGATATCTGCTCCAGCTTTGTCTTCATAATCATCATCACTGAGGTCGAAGTCAGTGTCGTCGATGATGATGTAGTCCTTAGGGTGGTCATCATCTCCTCCTGGTGCGGGGTCTCCCATGAATACTCCTAGCTTCCTTGTCAGGTCGTCATTCTTCTCCACTAGTACGGTGATTTCCTCCTTGTATCCGTCGTGTGTATACTTGAGTTCCTCTTCCAGCTCCATGTTCCTAGTCATCAACTTCTTCAGATCTATCATGCTTGCGCACATCTGGTTCTCCTGGCGACGAATGTGATGATTTAACTCCTGGATGAAGGCTGCAATGGACCTGTCCTTCCTGGTGCTGATCACCTCCCATTGCTTGTCTCGACGCCCACATATCTGGTAGATGGTGTCCTTAAGTTCCTTTTGATAAACTTCGCCGATGCATCCCATGGCGATGTGGGCTGCCATGCTCTTTCCTAGACTCCAGGTTGGTGCATGAAAGGAAAACTCTATGGGCTTAGTGACTAGCATGAATGTCCTTCCTGGAACTTGAACTCAAATCATCCAATGCTCCTCTTCTAGTAATGTGGCGGTATAGGTCCCGGTGAAGGTTGGTATTCCAATGTTCAGGTACCTAGTGACTTCCTTCAAGTGTCGTCCAAAAGGTGTGTCTTCATCCGGCTGTGTGAACTTATTCTTGTGTCCGCCATCCTATAGAGTAAAAAATGGAGAGAAGTCAGAAATGAGTAGAGAAGAGTGACCTATGGCTCATCTTAGTGGTCGTGTCCTACATTCAGCGTGTGCTCTGATACCATCTTGTAGCGTTCCGACCTCAAACGGTCGAATCTCTATGCATAAGTGTCATCCCTGGATCGGTAATGCTGACACACACAGTACTTGGAGGATTTATAACAAAGTAGCAATCACACACTTATTACATCGAATGTCTCAAAAGAGAACTTATTAAAATAAGTATGGTTTAAGGCCATCTAAGTAAGATAACATCGGAAGGCTTGGTAGATAAAGTGAGTCCATCAACTCCAAGGGCATAGCTGAGTGCACGACAAACGACCTAGCGCGCCTTACTCTTCATCTGAAAAGTCTGCAACATGATATGTTGCAGCCCGAAACGGGTCAGCACATGGAATATGCTGGCAAGATAACACAGTAGAGCAATGAACAAGTAAATGCTATCACTACATGCATATATGGCTGGTGGAGGCTCTATGGTTATAATGTTTTTGCGAAAAGCCAATTTTTTCCTACAACAGAGGGATATATTTTATTTAACTATCATGGAAGTTGAAAAACATTGAGAATGGTAACCCCATCTCAATCCCAATTAAAAGTAATTAACATCCCAACAAATTAATTTAGAGTGATGCGATCCACATGATAATTCAAGATCCAGATACTCAAGACGTCCATAACCAGGGACATGGCTAATCATGATTAGTTTGTACACTCTATAGAGGTTTGCGCACTTTTACCCACAAGACTCGATCTCCTCCGTTGTATTTCTCGCACTGCATGGTGTTTGAGAAATGGATGATCGAGATACAGTATTTCCGAAGAGGTCCCCTTAACCGATAGATAGGCCGGTACACCTACAATCCCCTACATCTGCTAGCCCACCATGGAAAGGTTTCCCACAACTTACTCAACTATGCCAGAGCCTATAATGGCTTGTGGCTACACATGGAAGTTTCTAGCATGAATAATCTTATGATCCCTTTGAGCCTGAGTGGCGAAACAAAAAGGACAGCACTGGTATATCCCCAGGTGCCCGCAACCAATCCACCCAGATATGTGTTTAAGTAGCCACCTTAAGTAAACCATTAATTAATAATCTCAAATCAGTCATGGATACACTCAAACCCAATCCACGTCTACGAGCATAGCATGGCAATAAGCATAACATAGAAGTAACCCCCAGGGTTTGATAATAAAAGGGCAATAGGTTCTACCTCATCATCTACTTCCCAAACCCACAAGTTAAGAGATCCTACTCATGCAATGTTTGAGGGTTGTAGCTAATGCATAAAAACTGGGTAAAAGGGGTATGATCAAAGTGTTACTTGCCTTGCTAATTGTCACAGCCCTAGATTTCTACTTGTAATTAGTGGCATTGCAACGATGCATCATTTTTTGTTTCATTTAATCTTGAAATGGGGACGTTCAAACCCTAGCATCACTTGAATCAAACTAGGATCAACTAAATTTTGCATTCAATGAAACCAAAATGATCTTTATTTATATTTGGTATTTTTGGCAAGGGCTTTGATCCAAACCAAAAATAATGAAGACTTTTAAGGGATTATTTTGGGCATTGAATTTAAATCAATATTGTATTTGGATTTGATTTTATATTCCTAATATATGGAATATAATTTCAGATAACTCGGAAATAATTTATGTGCATTTGGATAATCCCATTGTGCAATATAAAAATATTTAGAGGAATGTTGTCACTGTTTTTACATTTGTTGGAATTTAAAAACAATGGAAAAATGAATAAATAAAGGAACACGGAACAAAAATTACAATAGAGACAAAGAGAAAGAAACCCACCTGGGCCTTTTACCTTGACAGCCGGATGGCCCAGCCCACCTCCTCGTGCGCCGTCTTCCCCGCGCCTACTGGCACTGTGCGTGGCGCGTGCACAGCCGAGCCACGGCCACCTCTTGCTAGCCACGTTGCTGCTCCCCCTTTGTTCTGCTGCATCGCCCAGGATCACCTCGACCCTCTGCACCTCTCCCCTCCCTCTCTGGAGCCCCTCCCCCTTCTCTACTCTCTCCCCGTAGCATGCCGAGCAACTCGCGTGCGCCACCCCTTGATGTCTACTACACAACCTTCTTCTTGTAGACGTTGTTGGGCCTCCAACTACAGAGGTTTGTAGGACAGTAGCAAATTTCCCTCAAGTGGATGACCTAATGATGAAGATGGTCTCTCTCAAGCAACCCTGTAACCAAATAACAAAGAGTTTCTTGTGTCCCCAACACACCCAATACAATGGTAAATTGTATAGGTGCACTAGTTCGGCGAAGAGATGGTGATACAAGTGGTATATGGATGGTAGATAAAGGTTTTTGTAATCTGAAAATATAAAAACAGCAAGGTAACTAATGATAAAAGTGAGCGTAAATGGTATCGCAATGCTAGGAAACAAGGCCTAGGGTTCATACTTTCACTAGTGCAAGTCCCCTCAACAATAATAACATAATTGGATCACATAACTATCCCTCAACATGCAACAAAGAGTCACTCCAAAGTCACTAATAGCGGAGAACAAATGAAGAGATTATGGTAGGGTATGAAACCACCTCAAAGTTATTCTTTCCAATCAATCTGGTGGGCTATTCCTATAAGTGTCACAAACAGCCCTAGAGTTCGTACTAGAATAACACCATAAGACACAAATCAACCAAAACCCTAATGTCACCTAGATACTCCAATGTCACCTCAAGTATCCGTGGGTATGATTATACGATATGCATCACACAATCTCAGATTCATCTATTCAACCAACACATAGAACCTCAAAGAGTGCCCCAAAGTTCCTACCGGAGAATCACGACGAAAACGTGTGCCAACCCCTATGCATAGGTTCATGGGCAGAACCCGCAAGTTGATCACCAAAACATACATCAAGTGAATCACGTGGTATCCCATTGTCACCACAGATACGCACGGCAAGACATACATCAAGTGTTCTCAAATCTTTAAAGACTCAATCCAATAAGATAACTTCAAAGGGAAAACTCAATCCATTACAAGAGTGTAGAGGGGGGAGAAAACATTATAAGATCCAACTATAATAGCAAAGCACGTGATACATCAAGATCGTACCACCTCATGAACACGCGAGAGAGAGAGAGAGAGATCAAACACATAGCTACTGGTACATACCCTCAGCCCCGAGTGAGAACTACTCCCTCCTCGTCATGGAGAGCACTGAGATGATGAAGATGGACACCGGAGAGGGATTGCCCCCTCCGACAGGGTGCTGGAACGGGTCTAGATTGGTTTTCAGTGGCTACGGACGCTTCTCGCGGTGGAACTCCCGATCTATTGTGCTCCCCGATCGTTTTAGGGTATATGGAGATATATAGGAGGAAGAAGTGTGTCAGGGGGGCCACGAGGGGCCCATGAGGGTGGAGGGCGTGCCCAAGGGGGTGGGCGCGCCCCCTGCCTCGTGGCTTCCTTGTTGATCCCCTAACGTGCACTCCAAGTCTTCTGCTTCTTCTGATCCAAAAATAAGTTCCGTGAAGTTTCAGGTTAATTGGACTCCGTTTGATTTTCCTTTTCTGCGATATTCTAAAACAAGGAAAAAACAGAAACTGGCACTGGGCTCTGGGTTAATAGGTTAGTCCCAAAAATCATATAAAATAGCATATAAATGCATATAAAACATCCAAGGTTGATAATATAATAGCATGGAACAATCAAAAAGTATAGATACTTTGGAGACGTATCAGCATCCCCAAGCTTAATTCCTGCTCGTCCTCGAGTAGGTAAATGATAAAAACAGAATTTTAGATGTGGAATGCTACCTAACATATTTCTCTAAGTAATTCTCTTCATTTTGGCATGAACGTTCAGATCCATAAGATTCAAGACAAAAGTTTAATATTGACATAATAATAGTAATACTTCAAGCATACTAATTAAGCAATTATGTCTTCTCAAAATAACATGGCCAAAGAAAGCTATCCCTACAAAATCATATAGTCTGACTATGCTCCATCTTCACCACACAACGTATTTAAATCATGCACAACCCCGGTGACAAGCCAAGCAATTGTTTCATACTTTTGATATTCTCAAACTTTTTCAATCTTCACGCAATATATGAGCGTGAGCCATGGATATAGCACTATAGGTGGAATAGAATGGTGGTTGTGGATAAGAAAAAAGGAGAAGATAGTCTCACATCAACTAGGCGTATCAACGGGCTATGGAGATGCCCATCAATAGATATCAATGTGAGTGAGTAGGGATTGCCATGCAATGGATGCACTAGAGCTATAAATGTATGAAATCTCAACAAAAGAAACTAGTGGGTGTGCATCCAACTCGCTTGCTCACGAAGACCTAGGGAATTTTGAGGAAGCCCATCATTGGAATATACAAGCCAAGTTCTATAATGAAAGATTCCCACTAGTACATGAAAGTGACAACATAGGAGACTCTCTATCATGGTGCTACTTTGAAGCACAAGTGTAGTAAAAGGATAGTAGCATTTCCCCTTCTCTCTTTTTCTCTCATTTTTTTATTTTTTTATTTCGTCATTTTCTCTTTTGTATGGCCTCTTTTTCTCTCTTTTTTTAATTTTTCATTGGAGTCTCATCCCGACTTATGGGGGAATCATAGTCTCCATCATCCTTTCCTCACTGGGACAATGCTCTAATAATGATGATCATCACACTTTTATTTACTTACAACTCAAAAATTACAACTTGATACTTAGAACAAAATATGACTCTATATGAATGCCTCCGGCGGTGTACCGGGATGGGCAATGACTCAAGAGTGACATGTATGGAAGAATTATGAACGGTGGCTTTGCCACAAATATGATGTCAACTACATGATCATGCAAAGCAATATGACAATGATGAAGCGTGTCATAATAACGGAATGGTGGAGAGTTGCATGGCAATATATCTCGGAATGGCTATGGAAATGCCATAATAGGTAGGTATGGTGGCTGTTTTGAGGAAGGTATATGGTGGGTTTATGATACCGGCGAAAGGTGGGCGGTATTAGAGAGGCTAGCAATGGTGGAAGGGTGAGAGTGCGTATAATCCATGGACTCAACATTAGTCATAAAGAACTCACATACTTATTGCAAAACTCCATTAGTTATCGAAGCAAAGTACTATGCGCATGCTCCTAGGGGGATAGATTGGTAGGAAAATACCATCGCTCGTCCCCGGCCGCCACTCATAAGGAAGACAATAAAAAAATAAATCATGCTCCGACTTCATCACATAACGGTTCACCATACGTGCATGCTACAGGAATCACAAACTTTAACACAAGTATTCTTCAAATTCACAACTACTCAACTAGCACAACTTTAATATCACCATCTCCATATCTCAAAACAATTATCAAGTATCAAACTTCTCTTAGTATGCAATGCACTTATATGAAAGTTTTTATTATATCCCTCTTGGATGCCCATCATATTAGGACTAGTTTCATAACCAAAGCAAACTACCATGCTGTTCTAAAGACTCTCAAAATAATATAAGTGAAGCATGAGAGTTCATCTATTTCTATAAAATAAAACCACCACCGTGCTCTAACAAGATATAAGTGAAGCACTAGAGCAACAAAAACTACTCCAAAAGATATAAGTGAAGATCAATGAGTAGTTGAATAATTATACAACTATGTGAAGACTCTCTAACATTTAAGAATTTCATATCTTGGTATTTTATTCAAACAGCAAGCAAAACAAAATGAAATAAAATGACGCTCCAAGCAAAACACATATCATGTGGCGAATAAAAATATAGCTCCAAGTAAAGTTAACGATGAATGAAGACGAAAGAGGGGATGCCTTCCGGGGCATCCCCAAGCTTAGGATATTGTTTGTCCTTGAATATTACCTTGGGTGCCTTGGGAATCCCCAAGCTTAGGTGTAACGCCCCGTGACCGATGTGCCAGTTGTCGGCCAGTTATTCGTTGTTGTTGCCTTGTCATTGCTTGCGTGTCATGCATTGCATATCATGTCATCATGTACATTTCATTTGCATACATGTTCGTCTCATGCATCCGAGCATTTTTCCCGTTGTCCGTTTTGCATTCCGGCGCTCTGTTATCCTCCGGTGGTCATTTCTACCTTCTTCTCGTGTGTGGGGATTAAACATTTCCGGATTGGACCGAGACTTGCCAAGCGGCCTTGGGTTACTACCGGTAGACCGCCTGTCAAGTTTCGTGCCATTTGGACTTTGTTTGATACTCCAACGGTTAACCGAGGGACCGAAAAGGCCTCGTGTGTGTTGCAGCCCAACACCCCTTCAATTTGGCCCAAAACCCACCTAAACCTCCTCCATCATCTCGGTCGTTCGATCACGATCGCGTGGCCGAAAACCGCACCTCATTTGGAGCTACCTAGCTCCTTCTACCTCTATAAATAGACCTCCTCCCGAAATTTTCGGATCTCTCCATCCCTAACCCTAGAAAACCCGCTCTTCCGTCGGCCGCACATGTCCATTTCCGGTCAGACAACGTCTGCCGCCTCCCCCGCGCCAATTCGGAACCTCCACGTGGCACCGCCGCCCGCCGACACCGCCGGCCCGGCGAGGCCCAGTTCGGGCCCCCCGAGCCCACCGCCTCGCGCCGCCCGCGACCGCGCGCCCTGGCGTTCTTCCTCCTCGCACCCCAGCCGCCGTCCTCACTCCGCCGCCTCATTGCCGGCG
>NC_041382.1:154805231-154808138 GCF_002162155.2 Triticum dicoccoides | reverse complement strand
GCTCGCCGCCCGGCCGCGCCTCGGCGGCCTCCGCCACCGTGTCGGCCGCACCGGTCACCGCCGCCTCCGACCTCGCCCGCCGCCTCCGGTGATTCCCGCCGCCCTGGCCGAGCTCCACCGCCACCTCGACGCCGCCCCGTCTCCCGTGCACCCTCCGGCGAACTCGCCGCTGTCAGCCGCCGCCATGAGCCAGGTCCGGCCAGGTGGTATCAGATCCACCCGGCCCGCCAACCAAACAGCCCCCTCGATCTGGATCTCCTCGTCCCGAATATCCTCATACGCCCTAACCCACAGGTCTATTCCCAGGATCTTACCTGACTCTTCTTATTTCCCGGAGATATCCTCAAATTTCTTGTCAAAGTTTGACGTAAGAATAAATTATCATCAGTCAAATGTATTTCTCCAAGATCTTTCAAATTCTTTTCACCGTTGGCTCAACCTTTTCCATTCTTCATTCCGGAGTGCCTCAACAATTCTTGGTGTTGTTTCTCATCGTCATTCTCGGATTTTGAAGTCTGAAGAAGAGTTTTCCCATGAATCTTGTTTCGATCTATCAAAGATTCGTGGTTCTAGTTCAAGGCCATCCTCTCATAATTATTTTCAATTGTGACAATTCTTTTCACCCATCCGGAGCATTTCATGAGTTGTTTCCATTTATTTCCTCCGAAGGCCATCTTTTCAAATATTATTCATTCTCAGCTTTCAGCTATCATTCTCCAAATCTTACCAGTGCATCATTCAAATAACCTCTAATCAACTCGCGATTTTTCGTTCACTTGCATCTAAATTCTCTCAAGTTTCTTCGTTCATTTCATAATTCTTCCCGGTGTTTCTTTACCTTTTACTTCGTTCTTTTCCAATTCATACGGTGGTTCGTTGAAGATTTCTCTTCCTTTGATATTATATCGATTCTTTCGTTCTTTCATCCTACCGGTGGTTCGTCGAAGACCTTCTCAAATTTATGCAATATCTATCTTAATCCTGTCTACGAGAATAAGTAGTATGCCAAAGCCATTGATTGTCATCAATTTAATTGGTGAAGGAAAAGCATAACATAATTCTTATTTTTGTTTCATCCAAGTGATTAATTCCGTATTCCGGAGGCTCATCAAATTCTCGGTTTCATTTGCTTCATCTTTATTTTCCGGACTTCCTAGTTTTTCCACATTATCTCGTCGCGAAGCTCCTTCTAAATCATCGCAAGGATTCACCTTGTACTTTCAACTTCTCATTCCTTTTGTTTGATCATCCTTCTATTACCGGAGATCCTCATGGTGGTTCGTCAAGGATTTCTTTTCATTCTTCAATTGCTCTTCAAGATATCTCTCGAAGCTATGATCAACCAAGATATACTTGAAGCATTCTTGATCTTGCAATCCGGAGTGCTATTCTTTCTACCATATTATTCGAGGTGGTATTATGTCATTCTTGATAATTTGGGTTCATGTCTCATGATTCACATGTTGTTAGGAATGAGGTATTTTAAATCCATCAATCTCTTCTTTGAAGTTATCTTGGGTTATATTTCACCTAAAGCTTTCCCTAAGGATTGTTGCTGTTAATGGTGATAATATATGATCCTAGTGCTTCATCTATCCCCCCGGTGAAATAACATTCTCGTCTCCTTGTCCATATCAATCCAATTCTTTTTCACGTGAGTGGCAGTTGTCACCTCATAATTTGATATGTATCAAATAAAACCATATCAAGATTTTTCTTTTCGTGTTGGTTTTCCAACAACTCTGTTCTAGCCTTTGTTGTAAGCGTGCTCCCTCAAGATCTTGTTTCTCGTCGTTCATTCCATTCCATTCTCACTTCTGTTCCGGAGGCATTGTGATATTGCTCTATTCAAACCTTCTTCTGTTCTTGTCAGGTTCTTGTTCTTTTCATGCTTATCCATTTAACCGGAGGGTTGTACCCTTTTGCTCAAGTTCTTTTAATATTATCAAGTCTTGTTTAACTTCTTAACAGGAGTGGTTTCAATAGATATCTTGCCCTCCAACCTCAAGGTTTTTCGCAATGTTCTTTGTTCCTCCTTTCTATCGGTGTGTTTTCAATTTTGTTCATCTCCATTGTATTCTTTTCTCGTATTTGCTTAACCTCTCAAGGTTCTCTGGTTTATTTCGTTTGTCAAAGAAGCAACTTAGTTTTACATCTTCTCTTTCTCTTTCGTTTTTCCCTCCGGTGCCATTCTAGATCTCAGGACGAGATCCTCTCGTAGTGGTGGAGTGTTGTAACGCCCCGTGACCGATGTGCCAGTTGTCGTCCAGTTATTCATTGTTGTTGCCTTGTCATTGCTTGCGTGTCATGCATTGCATATCATGTCATCATGTGCATTTCATTTGCATACATGTTCGTCTCATGCATCCGAGCATTTTTCCCATTGTCCATTTTACATTCCGGCGCTCCGTTCTCCTCCGGTGGTCATTTCTACCTTCTTCTCATGTGTGGGGATTAAACATTTCCGGATTGGACCGAGACTTGCCAAGCGGCCTTGGGTTACTACTGGTAGATCGCCTGTGAAGTTTCGTGCCATTTGGACTTCGTTTGATACTCCAACGGTTAACCGAGGGACCGAAAAGGCCTCGTGTGTGTTGCAGCACAACACCCCATCAATTTGGCCCAAAACCCACCTAAACCTCCTCCATCATCTCGGTCGTTCGATCACGATCGCGTGGCCGAAAACCGCACCTCATTTGGAGCTCCCTAGCTCCCTCTACCTCTATAAATAGACCTCCTCCCGAAATTTTCGGATCTCTCCATCCCTAACCCTAGAAAACCCGCTCTTCCGCCGGCCGGACCTATCCGTTTCCGGTCGGACAACGTCCGCCGCCTCCCCCGCGCCAATCCGGAGCCTCCACGTGGCGCCGCCGCCCGCCGCCGCCGCCGGCCCGGCGAGGCCCAGTT
>NC_041382.1:154798971-154804973 GCF_002162155.2 Triticum dicoccoides | reverse complement strand
TCCTCACTCCGCCGCCTCGTCGTTGGCGCGACCTCGCCGGTGCACCGCCGCCGCTTGCCGCCCGGCCGCGCCTCGTCGGCCGCCACCACCGTGTTGCCCGCACCGGTCACCGCCGCCTCCGACCTCGCCTGCCGCCTCCGGCGATTCCCGCCGCCCTGGCCGAGCTCCACCGCCATCTCGACTTTGCCCCGTCTCCCGTGCACCCTCCGGCGAACTCGCCGCCGTCGGCCGCCGCCATGAGCCAGGTCCGGCCAGGTGGGATGAGATCCACCCGGCCCGCCAACCAAACAACCCCCTCGACCCGGATCTCCTCGTCCCGGATATCCTCATCCGCCCTAACCCACAGGTCTATTCCCAGGATCTTACCTGACTCTTCTTATTTCCCGGAGATATCCTCAAATTTCTTGTCAAAGTTTGACGTAAGAATGAATTATCATCAGTCAAATGTATTTCTCCAAGATCTTTCAAATTCTTTTCATCGTTGGCTCAACCTTTTCCATTCTTCATTCTGGAGTGCCTCAACAATTCTTGGTGTTGTTTCTCGTCGTCATTCTCGGATTTTGAAGTCTGAAGAAGAATTTTCCCTTGAATCTTGTTTCGATCTATCAAAGATTCGTGGTTCTAGTTCAAGGCCATCCTCTCATAATTATTTTCAATTGCGACAATTCTTTTCACCCACCCGGAGAATTTCATGAGTTGTTTCCATTTATTTCCTCCGAAGGCCATCTTTTCAACTATTATTCATTGTCAGCTTTCAGCTATCATTCTCCAAATCTTACCGGTGCATCATTCAAATATCCTCTAATCAACTCGTGATTTTTCGTTCACTTGCATCTAAATTCTCTCAAGTTTCTCCGTTCATTTCATAATTCTTCCCGGTGTTTCTTTACCTTTTACTTCGTTCTTTTCCAACTCATACGGTGGTTCGTTGAAGATTTCTCTTCCTTTGTTATTATATCGATTCTTTCGTTCTTTCATCCTACCGGTGGTTCGTCGAAGACCTTCTGAAATTTATGGAATATCTATCTTAATCTTGTCTACGAGAATAAGTAGTATGCCAAAGCCATTGATTATCATCAATTTAATTGGTGAAGGAAAAGCATAACATAATTCTTATTTTTGTTTCATCCAAGTGATTAATTCCGTATTCCGGAGGCTCATCAAATTCTCGGTTTCATTTGCTTCATCTTTATTTTCCGGACTTCCTAGGTTTTCCACATTATCTCGTCGCGAAGCTCCTTCTAAATCATCGCAAGGATTCACCTTGTACTTTCGACTTCTCATTCCTTTTGTTTGATCATCCTTCTATTACCGGAGTTCCTCATGGTGGTTCATCAAGGATTTCTTTTCATTCTTCAATTGCTCTTCAAGATATCTCTCGAAGCTATGATCAACCAAGATATACTTGAAGCATTCTTCATCTTGCAATCCGGAGTGCTATTCTTTCTACCATATTATTGGAGGTGGTATTATGTCATTCTTGATAATTTGGGTTCATGTCTCATGATTCACATGTTGTTAGGAATGAGGTATTTTAAATCCATCAATCTCTTCTTTGAAGTTATCTTGGGTTATATTTCACCTAAAGCTTTCCCTAAGGATTGTTGTTGTTAATGGTGATAATATATGATCCTAGTGCTTCATCTATCCCCCCGGTGAAATAACTTTCTCGTCTCCTTGTCCATATCAATCCAATTCTTTTTCACGTGAGTGGCAGGTTGTCACCTCATAATTTGAGATGTATCACATAAGACCATATCAAGCTTTTTCTTTTCATGTTGGTTTTCCAACAACTCCGTTCTAGCCTTTGTTGTAAGCGTGCTCCCTCAAGATCTTGTTTCTCGTCGTTCATTCCATTCCATTCTCACTTCTGTTCCGGAGGCATTGTGAGATTGCTCTATTCAAACCTTCTTCTGTTCTTGTCAGGTTGTTCTTTTCATGCTTATCCATTTAACCGGAGGGTTGTACCATTTTGCTCAAGTTCTTTTAATATTATCAAGTCTTGTTTAACTTCTTAACTGGAGTGGTTTCAATAGATATCTTGCCCTCCAACCTCAAGGTTTTTCGCAATGTTCTTTGTTCCTCCTTTTTATCGGTGTGTTTTCAATTTTGTTCATCTCCGTTGTATTCTTTTCTCGTATTTGCTTAACCTCTCAAGGTTCTCTGGTTTCTTTCGTTTGTCAAAGAAGCAATTTAGTTTTACATCTTCTCTTTCTCTTTCGTTTTTCCCTCCGGTGCCATTCTAGATCACGGGACGAGATCCTCTCATAGTGGTGGAGTGTTGTAACGCCCCGTGACCGATGTGCCAGTTGTCGTCCAGTTATTCGTTGTTGTTTCCTTGTCATTGCTTGCGTGTCATGCATTGCATATCATGTCATCATGTGCATTTCATTTGCATACATGTTCGTCTCATGCATTCGAGCATTTTTCCCGTTGTCCGTTTTGCATTCCGGCGCTCCATTCTCCTCCGGTGGTCATTTCTACCTTCTTCTTGTGTGTGGGGATTAAACATTCCGGATCGGACCGAGACTTGCCAAGCAGCCTTGGGTTATTACCGGTAGACCACCTGTCAAGTTTCGTGCCATTTGAACTTCATTTGATACTCCAACGGTTAACCGAGGGACCGAAAAGGCCTCATGTTGTTGCAGCCCAACACCCCTTCGATTTGGCCCAAAACCCACCTAAACCTCCTCCATCATCTCGGTCGTTCGATCACGATCGCGTGGCCGAAAACCACACCTCATTTGGAGCTCCCTAGCTCCCTCTACCTCTATAAATAGACCTCCTCCCGAAATTTTCGGATCTCTCCATCCCTAACCCTAGAAAACCCGCTCTTCCGCCGGCCGGACATGTCCGTTTCCGGTCGGACAACGTCCGCCGCCTCCCCCGCGCCAATCCGGAGCCTCCACGTGGCACCGCCGCCCGCAGCCGCCGCCGGCCCGGCGAGGCCCAGTTCGGGCCCCCCCGAGCCCATCGCCTCGCGCCGCCCGCGACCGCACGCCCTGGCGGTCTTCCTCCTCGCGCCCCGGCTGCCGTCCTCACTCCGTCGCCTCGTTGCCGGCGCGACCTCGCCGGTGCACCGCCGCCGCTCGCCGCCCGGCCGCGCCTTGCCGGCCTCCGCCATCGTGTCGCCCACACCGGTCGCCACCACCTCCGACCTCGCCCGCCGCCTCCGGCGATTCCCGCCGCGCTGGCCGAGCTCCATCGCCACCTCGACGCCGCCCCGTCTCCCATGCACCCTCCGGCGAACTCGCCGCCGCCGGCCACCGCCATGAGCCAGGTCCGGCCAGGTGGGATCAGATCCACCCGGCCCGCCAACCAAACAGCCCCCTCGATCCGGATCTCCTCGTCCCGGATATCCTCATCCGCCCTAACCCACAGGTCTATTCCCAGGATCTTACCTGACTCTTCTTATTTCCCGGAGATATCCTCAAATTTCTTGTCAAAGTTTGACGTAAGAATGAATTATCATCAGTCAAATGTATTTCTCCAAGATCTTTCAAATTCTTTTCATCGTTGGCTCAACCTTTTCCATTCTTCATTCCGGAGTGCCTCAACAATTCTTGGTGTTGTTTCTCGTCGTCATTCTTGGATTTTTAAGTCTGAAGAAGAGTTTTCCCTTGAATCTTGTTTCGATCTATCAAAGATTCATGGTTCTAGTTCAAGGCCATCCTCTCATAATTATTTTCAATTGTGACAATTCTTTTCACCCACCCAGAGAATTTCATGAGTTGTCCCATTTATTTCCTTCGAAGGCCATCTTTTCAAATATTATTCATTCTCAGCTTTCAGCTATCATTCTCCAAATCTTACCGGTGCATCATTCAAATATCCTCTAATCAACTCGCTATTTTTCGTTCACTTGCATCTAAATTCTCTCAAGTTTCTTCGTTCATTTCACAATTCTTCCCGGTTTTCTTTACCTTTTACTTCGTTCTTTTCCAATTCATACGATGGTTCGTTGAAGATTTCTCTTCCTTTGTTATTATATCGATTCTTTCGTTCTTTCATCCTACCGGTGGTTCGTCGAAGACCTTCTCAAATTTACGCAATATCTATCTTAATCCTGTCTACGAGAATAAGTAGTATGCCAAAGCCATTGATTGTCATCAATTTAATTGGTGATGGAAAAGCATAACATAATTCTTATTTTTGTTTCGTCCAAGTTATTAATTCCATATTCCGGAGGCTCATCAAATTCTCGGTTTCATTTGCTTCATCTTTATTTTCCGGAGTTCCTAGTTTTTCCACATTATCTCGTCATGAAGCTCCTTCTAAATCATCGCAAGGATTCACCTTGTACTTTCAACTTCTCATTCCTTTTGTTTGATCATCCTTCTATTACCGGAGTTCCTCATGGTGGTTCGTCAAGGATTTCTTTTCATTCTTCAATTGCTCTTCAAGATATCTCTCGAAGCTATGATCAACCAAGATATACTTGAAGCATTCTTGATCTTGCAATCCGGAGTGCTATTCTTTCTACCATATTATTCGAGGTGGTATTATGTCATTCTTGATAATTTGGGTTCATGTCTCATGATTCACATGTTGTTAGGAATGAGGTATTTTAAATCCATCAATCTCTTCTTTGAAGTTATCTTGGGTTATATTTCACCTAAAGCTTTCCCTAAGGATTGTTGCTGTTAATGGTGATAATATATGATCCTAGTGCTTCATCTATCCCCCCGGTGAAATAACTTTCTCGTCTCCTTGTCCATATCAATCCAATTCTTTTTCACATGAGTGGCAGGTTGTCACCTCATAATTTGAGATGTATCACATAAGACCATATCTAGCTTTTTCTTTTCGTGTTGGTTTTCCAACAACTCCGTTCTAGCCTTTGTTGTAAGCGTGCTCCCTCAAGATCTGGTTTCTCGTCGTT
Organism: Triticum dicoccoides; assembly: GCF_002162155.2. Lineage (NCBI taxonomy): Eukaryota > Viridiplantae > Streptophyta > Magnoliopsida > Poales > Poaceae > Triticum > Triticum dicoccoides. The sequence continues at coordinate 154,800,091 of NC_041382.1, read as the reverse complement.
CATTCCATTCCATTCTCACTTCTGTTCCGGAGCCATTGTGATATTGCTCTATTCAAACCTTCTTCTGTTCTTGTCAGGTTCTTGTTCTTTTCATGCTTATCCATTTAACCGGAGGGTTGTACCCTTTTGCTCAAGTTATTTTAATATTATCAAGTCTTATTTAACTTCTTAACCGGAGTGGTTTCAATAGATATCTTGCCCTCCAACCTCAAGGTTTTTCGCAATGTTCTTTGTTCCTCCTTCCTATCGGTGTGTTTTCAATTTTGTTCATCTCCGTTGTATTCTTTTCTCCTATTTGCTTAACCTCTCAAGGTTCTCTGGTTTCTTTCGTTTGTCAAAGAAGCAACTTAGTTTTACATCTTCTCTTTCTCTTTCGTTTTTCCCTCCGGTGCCATTCTAGATCTCGGGACGAGATCCTCTCATAGTGGTGGAGTGTTGTAACGCCCCATGACCGATGTGCCAGTTGTCGTCCAGTTATTCGTTGTTGTTGCCTTGTCAATACTTGCGTGTCATGCATTGCATATCATGTCATCATGTGCATTTCATTTGCATACATGTTCGTCTCATGCATTCGAGCATTTTTCCCGTTGTCCGTTTTGCATTCCGGCGCTCCGTTCTCCTCCAGTGGTCATTTCTACCTTCTTCTCGTGTGTGGGGATTAAACATTTCTGGATTGGACCGAGACTTGCCAAGCGGCCTTGGGTTACTACCGGCAGACCGCCTGTCAAGTTTCGTGCCATTTGGACTTCGTTTGATACTCCAATGGTTAACCGAGGGACCGAAAAGGCCTCGTGTGTGTTGCAGCCCAACATCCCTTCAATTTGGCCCAAAACCCACCTAAACCTCCTCCATCATCTCGGTCGTTCGATCACGATCGCGTGGCTGAAAACCGCACCTCATTTGGAGCTCCCTAGCTCCCTCTACCTCTATAAATAGACCTCCTCCCGAAATTTTCGGATCTCTCCATCCCTAACCCTAGAAAACCCGCTCTTCCGCCGGCCGGACATGTCCGTTTCCGGTCGGACAACGTCCGCCGCCTCCCCCGCGCCAATCCGGAGCCTCCACGTGGCACCGCCGCTCGCAGCCGCCGCCGGCCCGGCGAGGCCCAGTTCGCCCCCCC
>NC_041382.1:154792471-154798390 GCF_002162155.2 Triticum dicoccoides | reverse complement strand
CGCCTCCGGCGATTCCCGCCGCCCTGGCCGAGCTCCACCGCCACCTCGACGCCGCCCCGTCTCTCGTGCACCCTCTGGAAAACACGCCGCCATCGGCCGCCGCCATGAGCCAGGTCCGGCCAGGTGGGATCAGATCCACCCGGCCCGCCAACCAAACAGCCCCCTCGATCCGGATCTCCTCGTGCCGGATATCCTCATCCGCCCTAACCCACAGGTCTATTCCCAGGATCTTACCCGACTCTTCTTATTTCCCGGAGATATCCTCAAATTTCTTGTCAAAGTTTGACGTAAGAATGAATTATCATCAGTCAAATGTATTTCTCCAAGATCTTTCAAATTCTTTTCATCGTTGGCTCAACCTTTTCCATTCTTCATCCGGAGTGCCTCAACAATTCTTGGTGTTGTTTCTCGTCGTCATTCTCGGATTTTGAAGTCTGAAGAAGAGTTTCCCCTTGAATCTTGTTTCGATCTATCAAAGATTCGTGGTTCTAGTTCAAGGCCATCCTCTCATAATTATTTTCAATTGTGACAATTCTTTTCACCCACCCGGAGAATTTCATGAGTTGTTTCCATTTATTTCCTCCGAAGGCCATCTTTTCAAATATTATTCATTCAGCTTTCAGCTATCGTTCTCCAAATCTTACCGGTGCATCATTCAAATATCCTCTAATCAACTCGTGATTTTTCGTTCACTTGCATCTAAATTCTCTCAAGTTTCTTCGTTCATTTCATAATTCTTCCCGGTGTTTCTTTACCTTTTACTTCGTTCTTTTCCAATTCATACGGTGGTTCGTTGAAGATTTCTCTTCCTTTGTTATTATATCGATTCTTTCGTTCTTTCAACCTACCGGTGGTTCGTCGAAGACCTTCTCAAATTTACGCAATATCTATCTTAATCCTGTCTACGAGAATAAGTAGTATGCCAAAGCCATTGATTGTCAACAATTTAATTGGTGAAGGAAAAGCATAACATAATTCTTATTTTTGTTTCATCCAAGTTATTAATTCCGTATTCCGGAGGCTCATCAAATTCTCGGTTTCATTTGCTTCATCTTTATTTTCCGGACTTCCTAGTTTTTCCACATTATCTCGTCGCGAAGATCCTTCTAAATCATCGCAAGGATTCACCTTGTACTTTCGACTTCTCATTCCTTTTGTTTGATCATCCTTCTATTACCGGAGTTCCTCATGGTGGTTCGTCAAGGATTTCTTTTCATTCTTCAATTGCTCTTCAAGATATCTCTCGAAGCTATGATCAACCAAGATATACTTGAAGCATTCTTCATCTTGCAATCCGGAGTGCTATTCTTTCTACCATATTATTCGAGGTGGTATTATGTCATTCTTGATAATTTCGGTTCATGTCTCATGATTCACATGTTGTTAGGAATGAGGTATTTTAAATCCATCAATCTCTTCTTTGAAGTTATCTTGGGTTATATTTCACCTAAAGCTTTCCCTAAGGATTGTTGCTGTTAATGGTGATAATATATGATCCTAGTGCTTCATCTATCCTCCCGGTGAAATAGCTTTCTCGTCTCCTTGTCCATATCAATCCAATTCTTTTTCACGTGAGTGGCAGGTTGTCACCTCATAATTTGAGATGTATCACATAAGACCATATCAAGCTTTTTCTTTTCGTGTTGGTTTTCCAACAACTCCGTTCTAGCCTTTGTTATAAGCGTGCTCCCTCAAGATCTTGTTTCTCGTCGTTCATTCCATTCCATTCTCACTTCTGTTCCGGAGGCATTGTGATATTGCTCTATTCAAACCTTCTTCTGTTCTTGTCAGGTTCTTGTTCTTTTCATGCTTATCCATTTAACCGGAGGGTTGTACCCTTTTGCTCAAGTTCTTTTTATATTATCAAGTCTTGTTTAACTTCTTAACCGGAGTGGTTTCAATAGATATCTTGCCCTCCAACCTCAAGGTTTTTCGCAATGTTCTTTGTTCCTCCTTTCTATCGGTGTGTTTTCAATTTTATTCATCTCCGTTGTATTATTTTCTCCTATTTGCTTAACCTCTCAAGGTTCTCTGGTTTCTTTCGTTTGTCAAAGAAGCAACTTAGTTTTACATCTTCTCTTTCTCTTTCGTTTTCCCTCCGGTGCCATTCTAGATCTCGGGACGAGATCCTCTTGTAGTGGTGGAGTGTTGTAACACCCCGTGACCGATGTGCCAGTTGTCATCCAGTTATTCGTTGTTGTTTCCTTGTCATTGCTTGCGTGTCATGCATTGCATATCATGTCATCATGTGCATTTCATTTGCATACATGTTCGTCTCATGCATTTGAGCATTTTTCCCGTTGTCCGTTTTGCATTCCGGCGCTCCGTTCTCCTTCGGTGGTCATTTCTACCTTCTTCTCGTGTGTGGGGATTAAACATTTCCGGATTGGACCGAGACTTGCCAAGCGGCCTTGGGTTACTACCGGTAGACCGCCTGTCAAGTTTCGTGCCATTTGGACTTTGTTTGATACTCCAACGGTTAACCGAGGGACCGAAAAGGTCTCGTGTGTGTTGCAGCCCAACACCCCTTCAATTTGGCCCAAAACCCACCTAAACCTCCTCCATCATCTCGGTCGTTTGATCACGATTGCGTGGCCGAAAACCGCACCTCATTTGGAGCTCCCTAACTCCCTCTACCTCTATAAATAGACCTCCTCCCGAAATTTTCGGATCTCTCCATCCCTAACCCTAGAAAACCCGCTCTTCCGCCGGCCGGACATGTCCGTTTCCGGTCGGACAACGTCCGCCGCCTCCCCCGCGCCAATCCGGAGCCTCCACGTGGCACCGCCGCCCGCCGCCACCGCCGGCCCGGCGAGGCCCAGTTCGGGCCCCCCGAGCCCATCGCCTCGCGCCGCCCGCGACCGCGCGCCCTGGCGGTCTTCCTCCTCGCGCCCCGGCCGCCGTCGTCACTCCGCCACCTCGTCACCGGCGCGACCTTGCTGGTGCACCGCCGCCGCTCGCCGCACGGCCGCGCCTCGCCGGCCTCGGCCACCGTGTCGCCCGCACCGGTCACCGCCGCCTCCGACCTCTCCCGCCGCCTCCGGCGATTCCGCCGCCCTGGCCGAGCTCCACCGCCACCTCGACGCCGCCCCGTCTCCTGTGCACCCTCCGGCGAACTCGCCGCCGTCGGCCGCCGCCATGAGCCAGGTCCGGCCAGGTGGGATCAGATCCACCCGGCCCGCCAACCAAACAGCCCCCTCGATCCGGATCTCCTCGTCCCGGATATCCTCATCCGCCCTAACCCACAGGTCTATTCCCAGGATCTTACCTGAGTCTTCTTATTTCCCGGAGATATCCTCAAATTTCTTGTCAAAGTTTGACGTAAGAATGAATTATCATCAGTCAAATGTATTTCTCCAAGATCTTTCAAATTCTTTTCATTGTTGGCTCAACCTTTTCCATTCTTCATTCTGGAGTGCCTCAACAATTCTTGGTGTTGTTCCTCGTCGTCATTCTCGGATTTTGAAGTCTGAAGAAGAGTTTTCCCTTGAATCTTGTTTCGATCTATCAAAGATTCGTTGTTCTAGTTCAAGGCCATCCTCTCATAATTATTTTCAATTGTGACAATTCTTTTCACCCACCCGGAGCATTTCATGAGTTGTTTCCATTTATTTCCTCCAAAGGCCATCTTTTCAAATATTATTCATTCTCAGCTTTCAGCTATCATTCTCCAAATCTTACCGGTGCATCATTCAAATATCCTCTAATCAACTCGCGATTTTTCGTTCACTTGCATCTAAATTCTCTCAAGTTTCTTCGTTCATTTCATAATTGTTCCTGGTGTTTCTTTACCTTTTACTTCGTTCTTTTCCAATTCATACGGTGGTTCATTGAAGATTACTCTTCTTTTGTTATTATATCGATTCTTTCGTTCTTTCATCCTACCGGTGGTTCGTCGAAGACCTTCTCAGATTTATGGAATATCTATCTTAATCTTGTCTACGAGAATAAGTAGTATGCCAAAGCCATTGATTATCATCAATTTAATTGGTGAAGGAAAAGCATAACATAATTCTTATTTTTGTTTCATCCAAGTGATTAATTCCGTATTCCGGAGGCTCATCAAATTCTCGGTTTCATTTGCTTCATCTTTATTTTCTGGACTTCCTAGTTTTTCCACATTATCTCATCGCGAAGCTCCTTCTAAATCATCGCAAGGATTGACCTTGTACTTTCAACTTCTCATTCCTTTTGTTTGATCATCCTTCTATTACCGGAGTTCCTCATGGTAGTTCGTCAAGGATTTCTTTTCATTCTTCAATTTCTCTTCAAGATATCTCTCGAAGCTATGATCAACCAAGATATACTTGAACCGTTCTTCATCTTGCAATCCGGAGTGCTATTCTTTCTACCATATTATTGGAGGTGGTATTATGTCATTCTTGATAATTTGGGTTCATGTCTCATGATTCACATGTTGTTAGGAATGAGGTATTTTAAATCCATCAATCTCTTCTTTGAAGTTATCTTGGGTTATAGTTCACCTAAAGCTTTCCCTAAGGATTGTTGCTGTTAATGGTGATAATATATGATCCTAGTGCTTCATCTATCCTCCCGGTGAAATAATTTTCTCGTCTCCTTGTCCATATCAATCCAATTCTTTTTCACGTGAGTGGCAGGTTGTCACCTCATAATTTGAGATGTATCACATAAGACCATATCAAGCTTTTTCTTTTCGTGTTGGTTTTCCAACAACTCCGTTCTAGCCTTTGTTGTAAGCGTGCTCCCTCAAGATCTTGTTTCTCGTCATTCATTCCATTCCATTCTCACTTCTGTTCCGGAAGCATTGTGATATTTCTCTATTCAAACCTTCTTCTGTTCTTGTCAGGTTCTTGTTCTTTTCATGCTTATCCATTTAACTGGAGGGTTGTACCCTTTTGCTCAAGTTCTTTTGATATTATCAAGTCTTGTTTAACTTCTTAACCGGAGTGGTTTCAATAGATATCTTGCCCTCCAACCTCAAGGTTTTTCGCAATGTTCTTTGTTCCTCCTTTCTATCGGTGTGTTTTCAATTTTGTTCATCTGCGTTGTATTCTTTTCTCCTATTTGCTTAACCTCTCAAGGTTCTCTAGTTTCTTTCGTTTGTCAAAGAAGCAACTTAGTTTTACATCTTCTCTTTCTCTTTTGTTTTTTCCTCCATTGCCATTCTAGATCTCGGGACGAGATCCTCTCGTAGTGGTGGAGTGTTGTAACGCCCCGCGACCGATGTGCCAGTTGTCGTCCAGTTATTCGTTGTTGTTGCCTTGTCATTGCTTGCGTGTCATGCATTGCATATCATGGCATCATGTGCATTTCATTTGCATACATGTTCGTCTCATGCATCCGAGCATTTTTCCCGTTGTTCGTTTTGCATTCCGACGCTCCGTTCTCTTCCGGTGGTCATTTCTACCTTCTTCTCGTGTGTGGGGATTAAACATTTCCGGATTGGACCGAGACTTGCCAAGCGGCCTTGGGTTACTACCAGTAGACCGCCTGTCAAGTTTCGTGCCATTTGGACTTTGTTTGATACTCCAACGGTTAACCGAGGGACCGAAAAGGCCTCGTGTGTGTTGCAGCCTAACACCCCTTCAATTTGGCCCAAAACCCACGTAAACCTCCTCCATCATCTCGGTCGTTCGATCACGATCGCGTGGCCAAAAACCGCACCTCATTTAGAGCTCCCTAGCTCCCTCTACCTCTATAAATAGACCTCCTCCCGAAATTTTCGGATCTCTCCATCCCTAACGCTAGAAAACCCGCTCTTCCGCCGACCAGACATGTCCGTTTCCGGTCGGACAACGTCCGCCGCCTCCCCCGCGCCAATCCGGAGCCTCCACGTGGCACCACCGCCGCCGCCGCCGCCGGCCCGGCGAGGCCCAGTTCGGGCCCCCCGAGCCCATCGCCTCGCGCCGCCCGCGACCGCGCGCCCTGGCGGTCTTC
>NC_041382.1:154679211-154792096 GCF_002162155.2 Triticum dicoccoides | reverse complement strand
GGCGATTCCCGCCGCCCTGGCCGAGCTCCACCGCCACCTCGACGCTGCCCCGTCTCCTGTGCACCCTCCGGCAAACTCGCCGCCGTCGGCCGCCGCCATGAGCCAGGTCTGGCCAGTTGGGATCAGATCCACCCGGCCCGCCAACCAAACAGCCCCCTCGATCCGGATCTCCTCGTCCCGGATATCCTCATCCGCCTGTTGACTTTTCCGGAGGTATAATTCCACTAAGTCCCCGAAATTCTCAGATTCTTATGCCCATGTTCATCATGCCGTAACTTTGCATCCGTGGATCCGTCTTGGGCACATAGCATATCAAAATGTTCGTCTCAGAGAGTACATCATTTCATCTCATTGCATCATTTTCATTTGAGCTCATCTTGATGCCCGAAATGCTGTTGGAAGAATGCTATTTGAGATAATTGTCAAATCTGCTGCTCCAATTAGATATTTGTCATTTTTGCCATGATTAATGTGTGCATGATATGCCCCTGAGCTCTACATGTGTTTTGTTAGATGTTTTGCCATCTATCCAGAGGTGCAACCCATGTATTTTTGTGATGTGTGTGGTGACTAGCACAAGCTTGCAAAGTGGAGCATTCGTTAATGCTGATTTCAGGGACTTAACATTTCCACCAAGTCCTTGATCTGTTTATCTCAATATACCACATGTTCATGTTGTTTCCTAGCGATCCGTGCCTCTTTTGAGGATGATCAGTAAGGATGTTTTGTTAATCTTGTAGTTCTCTATCCATCCATATCTTTGTTTGCAATTATGGAGCACCCTAGCTTGAGTCAATCGAGCTCTACTTTTGCTATTTCGTTAATCTGGGCAGATTGTCTACTTGTTAGCGATTTTGCCGAGGATGTTGTAGTTGATCCGTGCATGCTATATTGTTGTTCTTTCCATGTCTAGCTTGTATAATGTGTATTCTTGATGGGTGTATGCTTAGATTTTCATGACATGCTCTGTAGTGAGTGCATCGAGCTCGTAAACATGCCTACTTGATATCTGTTTTGCATGCTCCAGTTTTTCACTAAGTCTGTAATCTGATTATGTTTTTGCCATGTTCACATGCTTGCAATTGTATTTTATGTTCCCTTTTGGCTCAAGATCACTAAGGGACTTTTGTTAAGCTCTTTGAGTAGCTCCATGCCATGCTTTACTTTGCCATGTTCAGGCCCTGTATCTTATAGTTTTCATGCTCCAAAGTGTGCTACCTGATCTGAGATTCCAGACAAGTGTTAATTTCACTAAGTCTGAAATCTGTTTACCAAATGCATCTTTGCCATGCTTGTTTGAACCTGTGAATGGATGAATTGGCCGTACCTCAGTGTTCATATTTTGTTAATAATCATGAATGGATCCCTGCCATGTATTTTGTTGCCATGCTTGAGTGCTTTAGCATGTTCATCTTGTTGCATTTAGATGGCTACTTGCTGTAAATTGCAGACCGGTGCCATATTTGAATTGCTTGCCATTTCCAAACCATAACTCCGATTCCGGTGATCTTTATATCATTTTTCAAGTGATTTCACCTCACCTTTCCAGTGGCACACTTGGATTTCCAAGTTGAGGCCAGGTTCAATCATTCCTTGTCAAATCATGCATATGCATCGCATACCGCATCCCGCATATCATATCATGTTCATGTGTTGATTGTTTACTATGTTGTGTGCTTCTTTCCGGTGTTTGCTTCTTCGGGTTGGTTCCGGTAACGTCATGTTGTGAGGATTCGTTCGAATACGTCCGTCTGTCTTCTTCATGAACTCGTTCTTCTTCCTTGCGGGATCTCAGGCAAGATGACCATACCCTCGAAATCACTTCTATCTTTGCTTTCTTAGTTGCTCGCTCTTTTGCTATGCCTATGCTGCGATACCTACCACTTGCTTATCATGCCTTCCACATTGTTGAACCAAGCCTCTAACCCACCTTGTCCTAGCAAACCGTTGCTTGGCTATGTTACGGCTTTGCTCAGCCCCTCTTGTAGCGTTGTTAGTTGCAGGTGAAGATTGAAGTTTGTTCCTTGTTGGAACATGGAGATGTTGTTCCTTGTTGGAACATGTTTACTTGTTGGGATATCACAATATCTCTTATTTAATTAATGCATCTATATACTTGGTAAAGGGTGGAAGGCTCGGCCTTATGCCTGGTGTTTTGTTCCACTCTTGCCGCCCTAGTTTCCGTCATATCGGTGTTATGTTCCCGGATTTTGCGTTCCTTACATGGTTGGGTAATAATGGGAACCCCTTGACAGTTTGCCTTGAATAAAACTCCTCCAGCAATGCCCAACCTTGGTTTTACCATTTGCACTAACAACCTACCACCTTCCCTTGGGTTCTGCAGACTCAAGGGTCATCTTCATTTTAACCCCCCCGGGCCAGTGCTCCTCTGAGTGTTAGTCCAAACTAGAGTCCTGTGCAGCGCCCCCTCGGGGAAACTCGAGGTTTGGTTTTAGTTGTAGGGAGAGATCATCTGAGTGTGCCCTGAGAATGAGATATGTGCAGCTCCTATCGGGATTTGTCGGCACATTCGGGTGGTGTTGCTGGATTTGTTTTAACTTGTCGAAGTGTCTTGAAGAACCGGGATACCGAGTCTGATCGGAACATCTCGGGAGGAGGTCTATTCCTTCGTTGACCGTGAGAGCTTGTCATGGGCTAAGTTGGGACACCCCTGCAGGGATTTGAACTTTCGAAAGCCGTGCCCGCAGTTATGGGCAGATGGGAATTTGTTAACGTCCGGTTGTAGAAAACCTAAAGTTGACCTTAATTGAAATGCATCAACCGCGTGTGTAACCGTGATGGTCTCTTTTCGGCGGAGTTCAGGAAGTGAACACGGTGTTGGAGTTATGCTTGACGTAGGTTGTTTTAGGATCACTTCTTGATCATACTTTTATCGACCGTGCTTTGCCTTCTCTTCTCGCTCTCATTTGCGTATGTTAGCCACCATATATGCTAGTCGCTTGCTGCAGCTCCATCTCATACCTTTTACCTTACCCATAATCTTAAATAGTTTTGATCGCGACGGTGTGAGATTGCTGAGTCCCCGTGACTCACAGATACTTCCAAAACCAGCTTGCAGGTGCCGAGATTACCGTGCAGATGACGCAACCAAGCTCAGGAGGAGCTCGATAAAGATCTTGTCCTTTGTGTTGTTTCGTTCTAGTTGATCAGTAGTGGAGCCCAGTTGGGGTCGATCGGGGACCTTGTCGCATTTGGGGTTCTTCTTTTATTTTGGTTCCGTAGTCGGACCTTGATTGTATTTGGATGTTGTAATGCTTTATTCATGTAATTGTGTGAAGTGGCGATTGTAAGCCAACTATGTATCTTTTCCCCCTATTGTATTACATGGGTTGTGTGAAGATTACCTCACTTGCGACATTGCTTTCAATGCGGTTATGCCTCTAAGTCGTGCTTCGACACGTGGGAGATATAGCCGCATCGAGGGCGTTACAAGTTGGTCATAAGAGCCCTCCCCGACCTTAGGAGCCCCATTGCTTGATCATTTTTAGCAGCCGTTGTTGAGTCTAGAAAAATGTTTTAAGTCATTTAGGAATTATATATCAGAGAGTTTAGGAATTCTTTTTACTCCCCAGTCCCTTCATCACTCTGGTAAGGCATCCTGACGTAGAGTTTTAACTCTTCTCTTCTCAAATTTTCACTAAATTTTTTTTTAGGATCACGCTGGTATCTTGGAATCGTTCCGATGGTTTTGTGACGAGAACATTGTTCTTGGTGCCTCCTGTCTTTAGGGGTTGTGGCAGTGTCCCGGGGAGTTGAGCTCCGAGGTGTTGTCGTCACAATTTTATCATTGCAGTTCTGGAATACCTGGGTTTAGTACGCCAACATCGAAAATCTCTTTTATGCAGTTCGTTGGTGAGATAACCTCGATGCCACCCAGTACTGGGGCGGGAGTTCGGGAGTATTGCCATAACTTGTATAACGGATGCTTTTCAAAGGTTGAGGTAGACGATTTCCGAAGGTTTCTTGGTTATGTGTTGAAGGATGGATACAGCTGGATGTAGGATTTGTTAGTTTTGGGTGAGATATTATGCACAATCATCTAGCCTTTCTTGCAACAATTTAGTTTCTAAGTGTTTATGCCTCTTGCAATATCTATCTTCCCTATTTGGTGTGTACTTGCAAACCCAATGCACTCCACAAAAATTGACATGTTTATAGGAGACATTTTCATCATAACTAGTGCAATCATCATTAGTACCATGGATATTCAAGGAGTTCATACTAACAACATTGCAATCATGCTCATCATTCAAATATTTAGTGCCAAACATTTTAATGCATTCTTCTTCTAACACTTTGGCAAAATTTTCCTTTCCATCATACTCACGAATATTAAAAAGATGAAGTATATGAGACAAACTCAATTCCATTTTTTTTATAGTTTTCCTTTATAAACTAAACTAGTGATAAAACAAGAAACTAAAAGACTCGATTGCAAGATATAAAGATATACCTTCAAGCACTCACCTCCCCAGCAATGGCGCCAGAAAAGAGCTTGATGTCTACTACACAACCTTCTTCTTGTAGACGTTGTTGGGCCTCCAAGTGCAGAGGTTTGTAGGACAGTAGCAAATTTCCCTCAAGTGGATGACCTAAGGTTTATCAATGCGTAGGAGGTGTAGGATGAAGATGGTCTCTCTCAAGCAACCCTGCAACCAAATAACAAAGAGTCTCTTGTGTCCCCAACACACCCAATACAATGGTAAATTGTATAGGTGCACTAGTTCGGCGAGGAGATGGTGATACAAGTGGTATATGGATGGTATATAAAGGTTTTTGTAATCTGAAAATATAAAAACAGCAAGGTAACTAATGATAAAAGTGAGCGTAAACGGTATTGCAATGCTAGGAAACAAGGCCTAGGGTTCATACTTTCACTAGTGCAAGTCCTCTCAACAATAATAACATAACTGGATCACATAACTATCCCTCAACATGCAACAAAGAGTCACTCCAAAGTCACTAATAGCGGAAAACAAACGAAGAGATTATGGTAGGGTACGAAACCACCTCAAAGTTATTCTTTCCAATCAATCCGTTGGGCTATTCCTATAAGTGTCACAAACAGCCCTAGAGTTTGTACTAGAATAACACCTTAAGACACAAATCAACCAAAACCCTAATGTCACCTAGATACTCCAATGTCACCTCAAGTATCCGTGGGTATGATTATACGATATGCATCACACAATCTCAGATTCATCTATTCAACCAACACATAGAACCTCAAAGAGTGCCCCAAAGTTCCTACCGGAGAATCACGACGAAAACGTGTGCCAAACCCTATGCATATGTTCATGGGCGGAACCCACAAGTTGATCACCAAAACATACGTCAAGTGAATCACGTGGTATCCCATTGTCACCACAGATACGCACGGCAAGACATACATCAAGTGTTCTCAAATCTTTAAAGACTCAATCCGATAAGATAACTTCAAAGGGAAAACTCAATCCATTATAAGAGAGTAGAGGGGGGAGAAAACATCATAAGATCCAACTATAATAGCAAAGCTCGCGATACATCAAGATCGTACCACCTCAAGAACATGAGAGAGAGAGAGAGAGAGAGATCAAACACATAGCTACTGGTACATACCCTCAGCCCCGAGGGAGAACTACCCCCTCCTTGTCATGGAGAGCACTGAGATGATGAAGATGGCCACCGATGAGGGATTGCCCCCTCCGACAGGTTGCCAAAACGGGTCTAGATTGGTTTTCGGTGGCTACGGAGGCTTCTGACGGCGGAACTCCCGATCTATTCTGCTCCCCGATTGTTTTAGGGTATATGGAGATATATAGGAGGAAGAAGTGCGTCAGGGGGTCCACGAGGGGCCCACGAGGGTGGAGGGCGTGCCCAGGGGGTGGGCGTGCCCCCTGCCTCGTGGCTTCCTCGTTGATCCCCTGACGTGCACTCCAAGTCTTCTGGGCTTCTTCTGATCCAAAAATAAGTTCCGTGAAGTTTCAGGTCAATTGGACTTCGTTTGATTTTCCTTTTCTGCGATATTCTAAAACAAGGAAAAAACAGAAACTGGCACAGGGCTCTTGGTTAATAGGTTAGTCGCAAAAATCATATAAAATAGCATATAAATGCATATAAAACATCCAAGGTTGATAATATAATAGCATGGAACAATCAAAAATTATAGATACGTTGGAGACGTATCACCCCTCGCCGATGTGACCACCGCACTACCCATGCGTTCCCACTGTGTCAAATCACCCCGCCATGATGCCTCGCTTCTCCAAGACGAAGGACAGCACCCTGGACGGCCTACAGCGACGCCCCCGAGTCCGTGTTCCTCACCGACATCTGAACATCCCCGCCGCTCGACTCGTTGCGTCCGGAGCGTCCCCGAGCCAGCATACCTACCCGACGGACTCGCGGTGAGCCCCTGAGCGTATCCCCTCTCCCCTTTTGCTCGCTCTCGTGCTGTAGCGTTGTTCCCCGCCGTGACCGAAGCCGTCGTCCGCCATGGCCGTTATTCCTGCAGCGACTGTGCTTCTCCGCTCGGACCCATGCACCCCGCATGCTCCTGGAGAAACCAGGAGTCCAATGCCACCCCAAGATGGCTTCCTTGCAAGCTGCGGCCCCACAGCCGCACACCTCTGAGCTCCGACCGCCGCGCGGCTCGTCCCCGCCGCCATTACAGGCCACACCAGCGCACACTGCGGCCACCACTAGATGCGCTGCACCGCGGGCTTTTGAACGCGCCCTGCTGCGTGTCCAGCCGATGCCGGAGTTGGCCGGACGGGCATCGCCGTCGCGCCGGTTTAGCGCCGGTGATAGCCGCTGACGTGGCATTTTAGTTAGCGCTAATGACCAGGTGAATTAACCTCTGCCCCGATGACATGTGGGTCCCCCGTGATTAACTATCCCTGGTTTTGTTTCTGTCTAGTTTAACTAATCACAGTGGCCCCACGCGTCAGATTTGACCCTGCTGACGCAGCCATTGACTAGGCCCACCTGTCAGCGGCACTAACCAGCCCTGTGTCACTAACGTGTGGACCCCACACGTCAGGTTTGACTAGGACTAGCCCCGTTGACCTGCTGACGTCATGACGATGTCATGCTGACGTAGTAAATAATTTTTATATTTAAAGTAATTCAGAAATTCTAGAAAATAGTTAAAACTTCTTAAACTCATAGAAATTCAACCGTAACTCCAAATGAAATAAGTTATATATGAAAAATGATCAGAAAAAATATGAGGAATCTGTTTATGGCATTTTCATGCATGTTAGAATAACTTATGGCTACTGTATAGGACAAATAAAATAAATGGCATTTAAATAACCTCATGTGGAGTTTGAATTTGAACCTTTGGTTCAAACCAACTTCATTTAATTGTGTTGCTAGTTGCATTAGCTCAAACAACAGCATATTGCCATGTCATGATCATGCATCATACTGCGCATTGCATTGATTGTGTTCCTTCTCTGTTGCCGGTATTTGTCCCCTCTCAGTAGACGTGGTTCCGACGATGAGTTCGATGACACCGATGAAAAACTATACTATGTTCAGAAGTGCCAGGCAAGCAAAAAAACCCTTGTTCATTCCGATACAATCCCACTCTCTCTCGCTCCTGCTCTCTTTTACTGCATTAGGACAATAACGATTCAACTGTTACATGCTGCGGTAGTTGAACCCCTTTCATCTGCATGACCTGTCATTGCCACAGTAAATAGATGAAACCCACTAGTATGAGTAGGAGTTTTTTGAGCCCTAATGTGCCTACTCATTCATGCTTGTTTGTCATGCCTGCTACTGCTTAGAGTTGAGTCAGGTCTGATTCATCGGGAATGAATTGGAATGGTGATGAACATGTCCTACTGTGTGTGAGCTAAGTGTGTGAACACGATTTGGTAAAGGTAGCAGTGAGAGGCCATGTAGGAGTACATGGTGGGTTGTCTCATTGAAACCGCCCTCAGGAACTGAGTTATGTGTTTGTGATCCATGAACAGCTACTACCACACATTGGGCTTCGGGCACTCCAAGCTCTCTCGACTTATTAATCAACCCGATCTCTGTCCAGGAGTTGCAACTAGTTTCTGGTGTTTGTAGGACATGTGTTGGGGGCCGTGCGTAGCGCTGACCCTAGGGGTGGGCTATGATGCGGTAGAGACACGAGGCACGGTGTACCGGGATGCCTGGTTGGTGCCTCGAGAACCCTGCTCTCATTGTTTGGGGCCGTGAGCGAAACCTCGGCCGGATCTCCTTGCGGATGGAACCCGAATAGGCGATAAACCTGGACTAGAGACTTGTGTGGTTAGTCAGGTCGCGGCCGACTCCCTAGCCAGGCTTTCGCTTGAAGGTTTTCGAGATACATGCCGTGTACATGGTGGTAAGTGGCGAGAGCATGTGTGAAGAAGTACACCCCTGCAGGGTTATAAATGATCTATTTGAATAGCCACGTCCGCGGTAAAGGACTTCTGGGTTGCCTCTACAGTTCATATACAAGTGAAAGTGGATACTCTAAAATGCGTAAGAGTGCTATGGATGGCGTTCTCGTAGGAAGACGGGAGCGGATCCATAGTGGTGTATTGATATGGTGAATATGTGGACTCTTGTGCGCCACCTTAATAGAGTTACTAGCAATCGTAGTTTAGGATAGCCATCGAGTCAAAGCTGGCTTGCTGCAGTTAAACTCCACCACCCCCTTTGTTGATACCGATGCATATGTAGCTAGTTCTGATGTAAGTCTTGCTGGGTACATTTGTACTCACGTTTGCTTAATTTATGTATTTGTAGAGAGACTTCAGTCTCACTAGTAGTTTCGCGTGGACCTCGACGTTTAGCTTGTTACCTCAGGTACGATCTTGTGCCCTTGGCAAGGTCTTGTAGATAGTCAGGCTTCTCAGCCTTTTTCATTTGTAGTTGTGTGTACTCAAACAAGTTAAGCTTCCGCATGTGCTTTTTTCTTATTTCACTTGAATGCTAGGTCTTCAGACCCATGTTTGTAATTGGCTCCTCAGAGCCTAATGAATAAATACTTGAGTCATAGAGTTATATTGTGATGCCATGTTGTATTTGCACATATCGAGCATATTGTGTGTATGTTATTGAAATTCTTAGTATGTGTGGGATCCAACAACCTAGTTGTTTATTCTTGGTAGCCTCTCTTACGGGAAATTTCTCCTAGTGCTTCCACTGAGCCATGGTAGCTAGCTACTGCTCCGGAACACTTAGGCTGGCCGGCATGTGTCCTTCTTCGTTCCTGTGTCTGTCCCTTCGGGGAAATGTCACACGGTGTGTACCGGAGTCCTATTAGCCTGCTATAGCCCGGATTCTCCGAAGTCCTGTTAGCCCAGTTGCTACAGCCTGGATTCACTCGCTAATGACCGACACGTTCGTTGTTGGGTCAGGTATGCCTATCCCTATAAGTTAGTGCCACTTTGGGTTTAAATCTAGTCATGTCGGCCCAGGTTCTTTGTCATATGGATGCTAGCGACACTATCATATACGTGAGACAAAAGGCGCAAACGGTCCCGGGCCAGGTAAGGTGGCACCCGTGGGAATACCGTGTGTGAGGCCGCAAAGTGATATGATGTGTTACATGCTAGATCGGTGTGACTTAGGATCGGGGTCCTGACAGCTTTGGTATCAGAGCCTGGCTGCCTATAGGATTACCAAGCCAAACAGGTCGAAGTCGTGACTAGAAATGCTTTAGTTATATAAGGGAATTGATTGTGGATGGGAACGTAAGGCTCTTTTTACTCCTTTACCTTATGCCTTCTGATCCGAGTCACCTTATCTTTCCTACGGGGTTAAGGAAACTAGGATTTCTATTCTTTCTATCAGGTTCACGTGTTACTAATCCATAGACTCTTATAGGATTGTTGGTTCCAGGCCTCAGTTTAGTTTCTACTACTTTTAGTTTGTTGTTAGTTGAACCAGAACCTTGATATGATGTTGTTAAGTGACTATGCAAATCCTTGTGAATGTCTAAAATCTTTTTCTGAGCATTTATAGCCGTTATGTTGTCCGAGTCATCCCAGGTTTCTAAACAGTCTGATGCATTTGCAAATTCCTTCTTTCCATTCCCGATGTTCCTTTGGGCCAGAATAACCACACTAACTAGTGGGTTGAGGTACTCTGTTTCCTTCACATATATGTTGAAGCCATTATTATGACCCTAGGTGTCTTAGAGAACAACTCAGCAATCTAGCAATGCTTATATTCCCAGTGTGATGATTCTGGCCATTATTCTTGAAAGCATCCCGCGATGCCATCTAGTTAGTAGGCATTCTATTTCTGGGTTCTTGAGCCCAAGATTCACTCTACTTACCATGTGTTGATAGTGTTGCTCATACCTTTAGGATATTAGTAACCTTTGCGATAGTCCTCGAGATCCGTGGTATTTTACTCTTCCAAATACCATGAACTACTTATGGCAGGAGTTCCTCGTTAAACCGAAAGATCACAAGGAGAGTGCTCCTGATGAGTTCTCGATTCTATGTTGTGACTCTGCCAGTTCTACCTTTCCGCATGGGTTATCCGGAAGAAATATGTTGAACTCATTGAACATGCTAATCTATGCACCCACAACTCAGAAAATTGCACGTTCCTTTGAGCTGTCCCTCTTTAGTTGTTTTCTGACCTTCGTCTATCAATTGATAGTCAAGAGTATGCGTGCATTCATTCATCGACGCCTATTATTCTTGTGGTCCGACAAGCCATTCTATTCCGGAATGACTAGGAGAAACAAACTCCAGTACCTCGTCCATCTCTGGGATTGGGTCGAAGTAGTTGTATTCCGTAGATCAAATGCCAATCCAGCTTTTGTTCTATTCTACCTCGGAGTATTACCCTCTTTATGTCGGCAATGTCATGAGAATTGCACCACCTCTTATGAATTCATGATTTAGTGATACTTCTTGCCATCATTATTCATTCCTTGGTTCCGTGTTGGTTGTAACCGGAATGCTGACAAGTGAACTGTGATGTGTGAAATCAATACTCCTAGCAACCTTGTTGCTTGGTGGTTAATGGACAATACTCTCATTCTTAGCATGCTGGTTATTGAATCATCATTCTAAGATTTATAGTGTGACCTAGTCCATTTTCCCTGGTGCACTCCTCGATCAATGAGATAGGATTGTGTCAATCCATCACTCTCTTGATCACTTTGTCTTGCCCTGAAAAGCAAGATTGTTCTCGAGCTTAGTAACATATCGGTGGTTCGTGATTTTCTGAATATCTTCTCGAAAGTGTTACTAGGTTGTCACCTGACCCCTATCTTGAGTTCGTGATCAAGTTGGTTTCTTGTAAACCACCCCTTCTCCAAGAATCTGTGTTGGATACCCCTGAGCTAGTTGGTTAAGCCAAACAACAACTTGGAGAGTTCGAAGAAAACAACTTGCCTAGCTTAGTTCATTTCAAGGGTTATATTTGTGTGTGATGAAGGAAGATGATATCTTCATCAATTCGTCCTCGTGATCAATTGTTGGATATACTATCTTGTCAATACTTTGATATGAGTGTGGGCTATCGTCAAATCAAATCACAACCAATGATGTTCGTAATGTTGTCTTACTCATGGTTGTTTCCTCGAGCGTACACCATTATATCTTTTGGGTCTAACCAATGCTATCACCGTGTTCACTTAATTGTGGAATTCCATTTTTATTGAAACCTGGATGAATTGTTGTGGAGTCCATCGACAACATCCTTATCTTCTCCATGATTTTTTTAACATTAAGCTAGTGTTAGAAACTCATGTAAGCATTTTCTTCGTGTCCTGTTCATGAAGTATATGTTTGGTGTAAGAAGTGACATCCTCTAATTCATGTGCATCTGATGCAAGTTGCCGCCGTGAATTCGAGAAAGTTAGTTTTGTTTCCTCTGGAATCTTCCTAAGTCAGTTATGCATGTGTGAATGTATACTATGGTTTGGTATATTAATTACCTCCACTCCATATGTATTCCCTAGCACACCAAGCCACTGATTGATTTGTTCAAGGAAAATGAGTTTGTTGTGCTAATACTAGTTCATGCACAAGATTTCGATATCCTCGTTGATGGTTCCCAACCAGAACTCGGTAGTGTTTTGTTGTAAGACTACTACGTGGTCATGCTTGTCTGGGACAGCGTGTTCACATGTGTATAGCAGAACCAACTCATGTTTTGGAGCTTGCTATCGTAGTTCATTCCCCGAGAATCTCGCAACGCCATCTCATCGATTTATGTTGCAAACTTTCATTTCTTTCTAGACTTGATGAGTCTGGAATATCCTGGCACAAATCAGATCTGAATCTCAGGCAGATATGATGGTTGGACCATTTCCCAGGAATTATAATGTTGGTCTTTCTAAACAGGTAAGGTGGAAGTCGTGGCCAACACACCCAGCCGGAATACCTATTATTGTAGTGTCTTGATTGAGGAAGTTGGCCACCTCCCCATAAGGATTTCATAGGATTTACTCCAGTAGTTGTTCCTTATGGATTTTGTGCTTCTGAAGTCCGACCTATACTTGATGGCCATGTTAATGCTTTTGAGCATGATCGTGATATCTAGTACATCAAGGAGAACATTAGAAGCAGAGTGCTAAATGTCTCTTGGTCGATCATCCAGGTTTTCTTCCTTGACATTGCTAAGGTGAAATCTGAGAAAGTGTTGTCTTCCTTTACATCTGCATCCTCCATCTCTATTCATCATGGTAGTACGAGGTGTCACCAAGATCTTGGCACAGATGTTGGTAAAACCCTGATGAGTATGGAAATGCTCAAGTTCTTGAGAGCACGCTCAGTTACTAGGTTATAACTCAGTATCAATTGGGATGTGCCTTCCGTTGCTGAGTTGTTCTATAACCGTAGTTTCCTTTGCAAACTGAGTATGCCATTTCTTTCAAACTCCTTCAAATGATCGATTGTGATTTGCCTTAGGCTGGTATAAAGAGTTTCAATGATCTTGCATCAAAAGTAATTCCTGTTGCCACTTAAGAGAATAATTCTACGAGTCACCTTCCCTAAGGTGCCCCGTTACAGAATCATGGCAATCAATCTCCTTGCTACTTTGAAACCATGCACCATCCTACTCCAGCATGGAATTGTTGCCTAACAAATTGAACCTCCGTCATCTGTTTCTTCCATCCCTCTCGATGTGTGTTTTGTGTCTCAGCTCAAGAAATGTTTCGACGTCTCATTCCGTGAGTTGATCCAGAGTTGCTCGATCTTCATGAAGATCAATTCTTGTAGAGTTTTCCTTTCTTTGTCGTCATCGTGTTCGATGAAGATCTTGAAAGCAAGTATGTCAAGATCAACATGATGCAAGCAATCAACGTTCTTGTGAAGTGCAATCTGGATCGTGATGTTTGTGTTAGCTTTGTGTCCCCTCTGTCTTCTTACCCTATGTCTTGAATCTCGGGATGAGATTCTTGTTTAGTGGGGGTGAGTTGTCACAGCCCTAGATTCTGCTTGTAATTAGTGGCATTGCAACCATGCATCATTTTCAGTTTCATTTAATCTTGAAATGGGGACGTTCAAACCCTAGCATCACTTGAATCAAACTAGGATCAACTAAAATTTGCATTCAATGAAACCAAAATGATCTTTATTTATATTTGGTATTTTTGGCAAGGGCTTTGATCCAAACCAAAAATAATGAACATTTTTAAGGAATTATTTTGGGCATTGAATTTAAATCGATATTGTATTTAGATTTGATTTTATATTCTAAATATATGGAATATAATTTCAGATAACTCTGAAATAATTTATGTGCATTTGGATAAACCCATTGTGCAATATAAAAATATTCAAAGGAATGTTGTCACTGTTTTTACATTTGTTGGAATTTAAAAATAGTGGCAAAATGAATAAATAAAGCAACACAGAACAAAAATTAAAACAGAGACACAGAGAGAAACAAACCCACCTAGGCCTTTTACCTTGACAGCCAGACGACCCAGCCCACCTCCTCGCGCGCCGTCTTCCCCACGCCTACTGGCACTGTGCGTGGCGCGCGCACAGCCGAGCCGCGGCCACCTCCTTCTAGCCACGCAGCTGCTCCCCCTTCGTTCTGCTGCACTGCCCAGGACCGCCTCGACCGTCTGCACCTCTCTCCTCCCTCTCTGGAGCCCGTCACCCTTCTCTGCTCTCTCCCTGCAGCATGCCCGAGTGCCTCGCGTGCGCCACCCCTCACTGATGTGACCACCACACTACCCATGCCCTGCCGCCGTGTCAAATCACTCCGCCACGACGCCACGCTTCTCCAAGACGAAGAACACCACCCTGGACGGCCTACAACGACGCCCCCGAGTTCGTCTTCCTCACCGGCATCTAAACATCCCCGCTGCTCGATTCATCGCATCTGGAGCGTCCCCGAGCCAGCCTACCTACCCAACGGACTCGTAGTGAGCCCCTGAGTGTCTCCCCTCTCCCCTTTTGCTCGCTCCCGTGCCGTAGCGTTGTTCCCCGCCATGACCGAAGCCGCCGTCCGCCATGGCCATTGTTCCTACAGCGACCGTGCTTCTCTGCTTGGACCTGCACACCCCGCATGCTCCTGGAGCAACCAGGAGGCCAACGCCACCCCTAGCCGGCTTCCTTGCAAGCTGCGGCCCCGCAGTCGCACACCTCCGAGCTCCGGCCGCAGCCCGGCTCGTCGTCGTCGCCATTACAGGCCGCACCAGCACACACTGCGGCCACCACTAGATGCGCTGCATCGCGGGCT
Organism: Triticum dicoccoides; assembly: GCF_002162155.2. Lineage (NCBI taxonomy): Eukaryota > Viridiplantae > Streptophyta > Magnoliopsida > Poales > Poaceae > Triticum > Triticum dicoccoides. The sequence continues at coordinate 154,777,405 of NC_041382.1, read as the reverse complement.
TTTGAACGCGCCTAGCCGCGTGTGCAGCCGATACCGAAGTTGGCCAGACGGGCATCACCGTCGCGCCGGTTTAGCGCCGGTGATAGCCGCTGACGTGGCATTTTAGTTAGCGCAAATGACCGGGTTAATTAACCTCTGCCCGATGACATGTGGGTCCCTCGTGATTAATTATCCCTGGTTTTGTTTCTGTCTAGTTTAACTAATCACAGTGGCCCCACGCGTCAGATTTGACCCTACTGATGCGGCCGTTAACCAGGCCCACCTGTCAGCGGCACTAACCAGCCCTGTGTCACTGACATGTGGACCCCACACGTCAGGTTTGACCAGGACTAGCCCCGTTGACCTGCTGACGTCATGACGATATCATGCTGACGTAGTAAATAATTTATGTATTTAAAATAATTTATAAATTCCAGAAAATAGTTAAAACTTCTAAAACTCATAGAAATTCAACCGTAACTCCAAATGAAATAAGTGATATATGAAAAATGATCAAAAAAATATGAGGAATCTGTTTATGGAATTTTCATGCATGTTAGAATAACTTATGGCTACTGTATAGGACAAATCAAATAAATGGCATTTAAATAACCACATGTGGAGTTTGAATTTGAACCTTTGGTTCAAACCAACTTCATTTAATTGTGTTGCTAGTTGCATTAGCTCAAACAACAACATATTGCCACACCATGATCATGCATCATATTGCGCATTGCATTGATTGTGTTCCTTCTCTATTGCCGGTATTTGTCCCCTCTCAGTAGACGTGGTTCCGACGATGAGTTCGATGACACCGATGAAGAACTATACTATCTTCAGAAGTGCCAGGCAAACAAAAACCCCTTGTTCATTCCGATACAATCCCACTCTCTCTCTCGCTCCTACTCTCTTTTACTTCATTAGGACAACAACGATTCAACTGTAACATGCTGCGGTACTTGAACCCCTATCCTATGCATGACCTGTCATTGCCACAGTACATAGATGAAACCCACTAGTATGAGTAGGTGTTGTTTGAGCCCTGATGTGCCTACTCATTCATGCTTGTTTGTCATGACTGCTACTGCTTAGAGTTGAGTCAGGTCTGATTCATCGGGAATGAATTGGAATGGTGATGAACATGTCCTACTGTGTGTGAGCTAAGTGTGTGAACACGATTTGGTAAAGGTAGCGGTGAGAGGCCATGTAGGAGTACATGGTGGGTTGTCTCATTGAAACCGTCCTCAGGAACTGAGTTATGTGTTTGTGATCCATGAACAGCTACTACCACACATTGGGCTCCGGGCACTCCAAGCTCTCTCGACTTATTAATCACCTTATCTCTGTCCAGGAGTTGCAACTAGTTTCTGGTGTTTGCAGGATATGTGTTGGGGGCCGTGCGTACCGCTGACCCTAGGGGTGGGCTATGATGCAGTAGAGAGACGAGGCACGGTGTATCGGGACGCCTTTATGGTGCCTCGGGAACCCTGCTCTCATCATTTGGGGCCGTGAGCGAAACCCCAGCCGGATCTCCTTGCGGATGGAACTCGAATAGGCGATAAACCTGGACTAGAGACTTGTGTGGTTAGTCAGGTCATGGTCGACTCCCTCGCCAGGCTTCCGCTTGAATGTTGCCGAGATACACGCCGTGTACATGGTGGTAAGTGGAGAGTAAGAAGTACACCCCTATAGGGTTATAAATGATCTATTCGAATAGTCGCGTCTGCGGTAAAGGACTTCTGGGTTGCCTATACAGTTCATAGACAAGTGAAAGTGGATACTCTAAAATGCACAAGATAAGCGTGAGTGCTATGGATGACGTTCTCGTAGGGAGACGGGAGAGGATCCATAGTGGTGTATTGATATGGTGAATATGTGGACTCGTGTGCGCCACCTCAAAAGAGTTACTTGCAGTCGTAGTTTAGGATAGCCAACGAGTCAAAGCTGGCTTGCTGCAGTTAAACTCCACCACCCCCTTTATTGATACCGATGCATATGTAGCTAGTTCTGATGTAAGTCGTGCTGGGTACATTTGTACTCACGTTTTCTTAATTTATGTATTTGGAGAGATACTTCAGTCTCACTAGTAGTTTCGCATGGACTTCGACGTTTAGCTTGTTACCTCAGCTACGATCTTGTGCCCCCAACAAGGTCTTGTAGATAGTCAGGCTTCTCAGCCTTTTTCATTTGTAGTTGTGTGTACTCAGACAAGTTAAGCTTCCGCATGTGCTTTTTGCTTATATGACCTGAATGTTGGGTCTTCAGACCCATGTTTGTAATACTTGGCTCCTCAGAGCCTAATGAATAAATACATGAGTCATAGAGTTATATTGTGATGCCATGTTGTATTTGCACATATCGAGCATATTGTGTGTATGTTATTGAAATGCTTGGTATGTGTGGTGTCCGACAACCTAGTTGTTTATTCTTGGTAGCCTCTCTTACCAGGAAATGTCTCCTAGTGCTTCCACTGAGCCATGGTAGCTTGCTACTGCTACGGAACACTTAGGCCGCCCGGCATGTGTCCTTCTTCGTTCCTGTGTCTATCCCTTCAGGAAAATGTCACGTGGTGTCTACCGGAGTCCTGTTAGCCTGCGACAGCCTGGATTCTCCGGAGTCCTGTTAGCCCAGCTGCTACAGCCCGGATTCACTCGCTGATGACCGACACGTTCGTTGCTGGGTCATGTATGCTTGTCCCTGTAAGTTAGTGCCACTTTGGGTTTACAACTAGGCATGCCGGCCCGGGTTCTTTGTCATATGGATGCTAGCGACACTATCATATACGTGAGCCAAAAGGCGCAAGCGGTCCCGGGACAGGTAAGGTGGCACCTGTGGGAATACCGTGCGTGAGGCCGCAAAGTGATATGATGTGTTACATGCTAGATCGGTGTGACTTAGGATCGGGGTCCTGATAGCTTTGGTATCAGAGCCTAACTGCCTGTAGGATTACCAAGCCAAACTGGTCAAAGTCGTGTCTAGAAATGCTTTAGTTATATAAGGGAATTGATTGTGGATGGGAACGTAAGGCTCTTTTTACTCCTTTACCTTATACCTTCTGATCCGAGTCACCTTATCTTTCCTACGGGTTTAAGGAAACTAGGCTTTCTATTCTTTCTATCAGGTTCACGTGTTACTAATCCATAGACTCTTATAGGGTTGTTGGTTCTAGGCCTCAGTTCAGTTTCTACTACTTTTAGTATGTTGTCATTTGAACCAGAACCTTGATATGATGTTGTTAAGTGACTATGCAAATCCTTGTGAATGTCTAAAATCTTTTTCTGAGCATTTATAGCCATTATGTTGTCCGAGTCATCCCAGGCTCTTTTTAATATTGGAAATATTGTTTGGAGAGAAAAATAAATTAAAACCAAATTGATCCACTTTTCAATATTTGAGAAAATTCAAATATGAAAACAATAAAATCCCCAACTCTCTCCATGGGTCCTTGAGTTGCTTAGAATTTTGGGATCACAAAGCCAAAATGCAAAAGAAATATGATATGCATACGATGACCTATGTATAACATTCCAAATTGAAAAATTGGGATGTTACATTAACGGGCAACGAATAAAACATTATATCTCAGGTACGCCCATTAATGTTGAAAGTAATATTATCCAAAGTTTGACACCGAAAGAACACATAAAAGAGTCCTTCTCGAACACTCCAGAATCGTGATAATAAGGAGGTATGTGATACGGTAAGTAAACGGACTCCGAAAAATCCACAAAAATATTTTTTGTCAGTTTTGGAATATTTAGAAAATTAGGAAAATAAGAAACTTCCAAGAAGCATACCCTGGTGGGCACAAGACACCGGGGCGCGCTGGCAAGCGCCCAGGTGGGTTGTGCCCACTTGGGGTACCTCCCGGACTCCGTTTTTCTTCCGTTTGCTTGTTTCCCAAGATAAAAAAAATCTTTATATACCCCCCGAACCTTTTGACCACCGTATCACGGAGAAATCTTCGGTTTTCTTTTCTCGCCATTTTCTGACAGACTCAGCTAGACCAACATCATGTCTTCCTCACCCTCCAACAATGGATAAGAAGACGCAAGGGTGGTTCAGGAGGATCTAAGGAGAGAGGATGCTGAAGAGGTTGCTATGGAGGAAGAAGAGGAAAATCCTTTTGGGGTTCACTCTCCGCCCCCCAAGATAGGCACATTGGTTAGCATCTACACTCATCTGAATCATCGTCAAGCTATGAGATCCTCAAATAATCAAGAGAGCCTTGAAGTGCAAGAAGAAATCCCATCAAGAAGGCCTTTACATAGGTTACGTTGCAACAATTTTCGCAATTTGATTCATAATTATGGGTTGGAGAATACTCCTCGTAGGCACATACCGTCCAATTGGGACATATCTCGCCCAAGAGAAAATAGTGCAGGAACAAACCCGTGGGGCCTGGAAAATAAACACATAATGGCTGAGGTGAAGAAAAACTATGAGTTATGATACTTCTCCAACGTATCTACTTTTCCAAACACTTTTGCCCTTGTTTTGGACTCTAACTTGCATGATTTGAATGGAACTAACCCGGACTGACGTTGTTTTCAGCAGAATTACCATGGTGTTATTTATGTGTAGGAGCAAACATTCTCGAAATGACCTGAAACTTCACGGAGCCACTTTTCAGAAAATAAGAAAAATACCTGCAAAAGATGAAGGCCAGGGGGCCCACCACGTTGCCGCGAGGATGGGGGGCACGCCCCCTACCTCGTGGGCCCCCTGTTGTGTCTCCGACTCCAACTCCACCTCCATATATTGAGTTTTGATGAGAAAAAAATCAGGGAGAAGAAATCATCGCGTTTTACGATACGGAGCCGCCGCCAAGCCCTAAAACCTCTCTGGATGGCTGATCTGGAGTCCGTTCGGGGCTCCGGAGAGGGAATTCGTCGCCATCGTCATCATCAACCATCCTCCAGCACCAATTTCATGATGCTCACCGCCGTGCGTGAGTAATTCCATCGTAGGCTTGCTAGACGGTGATGGGTTGGATGGGATCTATCATGTAATCGATTTAGTTTTGTTAGAGTTTGATCCCTAGTATCCACTATGTTCTGAGATTGATGTTGCTATGACTTTGCTATGCTTAATGCTTGTCACTAGGGCCCGAGTGCCATGATTTCATATTTGAACCTATTATGTTTTCATCAATATATAAGAGTTCTTGATCCTATCTTGCAAGTCTATAGTCACCTATTATGTGTTATGATCCGGCAACCCCGAAGTGACAATAATCGGGATACTTACCGGTGATGACCGTAGTTTGAGGAGTTCATGTATTCACTATGTGTTAATGCTTTGTTCCGGTTCTCTATTAAAAGGAGGCATTAATATCCCTTAGTTTCTGTAAGGACCCCGCTGCCACGGGAGGGTAGGACAAAAGATGTCATGCAAGTTCTTTTCCATAAGCACGTATGACTATGTTCAGAATACATGTCTACATTATATCAATGAACTGGAGCTAGTTCTGTGTCACCCTAGGTTATGACTGTTACATGATGAACCGCATCCGGCATAATTCTCCATCACCGATCCATTGCCTACGAGCTTTCCATATATTGTTCTTCACTTATTTACTTTTCCGTTGCTATTGCTATCATCATTACAAAATACCAAAAACATTGCTTTTACTACCGTTACCTTTTGTTACTGTTATCACTACTATCATATTACTTTGCTACTAAATACTTTGCTGCAAATATTAAGTTTCCAGGTGAGGTTGAATTGACAACTCAGCTGCTAATACTCGAGAGTATTCTTTGGCTCCCCTTGTGTCGAATCAATAAATTTGGGTTGAATACTTTACCCTCGAAAACTGTTGCGATCCCCTATACTTGTGGGTTATCAAGACTATTTTCTGGCGCCGTTGCCGGGGAGCATAGCTCTATTCTTTGAGTCACTTGGGATATATATCTGCTTATCATTATGAAGAACTTGAGAGATCCAAAAACCAAGATCTATCCCTCAACTACGAGGGGAGGTAAGGAACTGCCATCTAGCTCTGCACTTGATTCACCTTCTGTTATGAGTAAGTTTGCGACACCTACACCTGCTTCTGCTATTCGTTCTGATATGTCTCATGTTATTGATGATGCCACTTCTACTATGCATGATACTTATGATGAAACTACCTCTATGCCTAATACTACTATGCCACTTAGTGATTTTCTTGATGAACAACTTGCTAGGGCTAGAGAGATTGAAAATATTGAATCTGATGATACTGATGAAAGTGATGATGAAGAATCACTTGTTATTCCTAAGGGTTATGTCTTTGATCAAGAAGCTACTTTAGCTATTTTAGCTTGCCAAAATAGAACTGAACTCAAAAGATTATTAGCTAAATGGAGTAAGCAATTTTTAAATGCTAGAATGAAACCTGACCCTGCTTTTGCTACTTCACCTATCTTTGTTACTGATAAGGATTATGAATTCTCTGTTGATCCTGATAGAATTACTTTGGTTGAATCTGATCCTTTTCATGGTTATGAATCTGAAACTGTGTGGCACATCTTACTATGTTGAATGATATAGCCACCCTGTTCACTAAAGATGAGAGAACTAGCTACTTTTACATCCTTAAAATATTTCCGTTCTCATTAAAGGGTGATGCTAAGATATGGTTTATTTCTCTTGATCCTGGTTGTGTGCGTAGTCCCCAGGATATGATTTATTACTTCTCTGCTAAATATTTCCTTGCTCATAAGAAATAAGCTGCTTTAAGGGATATATATATAATTTTGTGCGAATTGAAGAAGAGAGTCTCCCACAAGCTTGGGGGAGGCTTCTCCAATTACTTAATGCTTTGCATGATCATCCTCTTAAGAAAAATGAAATACTTGATATCTTTTATAATGGACTAACCGATGCCTCCAGAGATTACCTGGATAGTTGTGTTGGTTCTATTTTCAAGGAAAGGACACCAGATGAAGCTGAAATTCTATTGAATAATATGTTCACAAATGAAAATAATTGGACACCTCCGGAGAGAATTCCTGAGCCTATTCCTAAACCAACTGCGAAGAAGATGGGTATTCTATTTCTCAGTCCTGAAGATATGCAAGAGGCAAAGAAATCTATGAAAGAAAAAGGTATTAAAGCTGAAGATGTTAAGAATTTACCTCCTATTGAAGAAATACATGGTCTTAATCTACCGCCTGTTGAAGAAACTTATAATCTTAATCCATTACCTATTGAAGAAACTCATGGTTTTGATAATCCGACACAGGTAGTAAAGGAAAATTCTCTCTATAGATATGATAAAGCTGAAATCCCATTTACTAAATTTGCTAGCCCATGCTTAGATGAGTTTGATAAATTTATGGCTAAGCAAGAAGATTTTAATGCTTATTTTGGTAGACAATTGAAAAATAATTCAAATATGCTTGAACACTTGGGTGATTATATGGCTAATGTTAAAGGTGAACTTAAACTTATTAGTAAACATGCTTCTATGGTTACCACTCAAGTAGAACAAGTACTTAAAGCTCAAAATGATTTGCTTAATGAATTGAACAATAAGAATAATGATAATGCTGTTAGAGTGGCTACTAGAACTGGTAGAATGACTCGGGAACCTTTGTATCCTGAAGGCCATCCTAAGAGAATTGAGCAAGATTCTCAGAGAAATAATATAGATGCACCTAGTCCTTCTAAAAGGAAGAAAAAGAAAAATGATAGGACTTTGCATGCTTCTAGTGAACCTGTTATTGAACCACCTGAGAATCCAAATGATATTTCTATTTCTGATTAACTCAATCTGGTAATGAACCTGAAACTAGTGATAATGCTAATAATAATATTCATGATGATGCTCAACCTAGTAATGATAATGATATAGAAATTGAACCTGATGTTGATCTTGATAACCCACAATCAAAGAATCAACGTTATGATCAAAAAGACTTTGTTGCTAGGAAACATGGTAAAGAAAGAGAACCATGAGTTCAGAAACCCATGCCTTTTCCTCCCAAACCATCCAAGAAAAAGGTTGATGAGGATTTTGAGCGCTTTGCTGAAATGATTAGACCTATCTTTTTGCATATGCGATTAACTGATATGCTCAAAAGCAATCCTTATGCTAAGTATATGAAAGATATTATTACAAATAAAAGAAAGATATCGGAAGCTGAAATTTCCACCATGCTTGCTAATTATACTTTTAAGGGTGGAATACCAAAGAAACTTGGAGATCCCGATGTACCCACTATACCATGCTCCATTAAAAGAAATTATGTTAAAACTGCTTTATGTGATCTTGGAGCCGGTGTTAGTGTTATCCCTCTCTCTTTATATCTTAGACTTGATTTGAATAAGTTGACACCTACTGAAATATCTTTGCAAATGGCTGACAAATCAACTGCTATACCTGTCGGTATTTGTGAGGATGTGCCTGTTGTAGTTGCAAACGTTACTATTTTAATGGACTTTGTTATTCTTGATATTCCTGAGGACGATAGTATGTCTATTATTCTTGGAAGACCCTTTTTGAATACTGCAGGGGCTGTTATTGATTGCACTAAAGGCAATGTCACTTTTCATGTTAATGGTAATGAGCATACGGTACACTTTTCGAGGAAACAACCTCAAGTTCATAGTATCAACTCTATTGGAAAAATTCCATCGATTATATTTGTAGGTTTTGAATTTCCTCTTCCTACTGTCAAGAAGAAATATGATATTCTTATTATTGGGGATGTGCATATCCCCGTTGAGGTAACATAGTGTTATTCGAAATTTCTCCGGTTCCATGTTATTCGGAATGAGTTCGTTAACAAGACTTGATCAACCTTGTTAGTGGATTCCTTTTGATGATCATGAGATGGATGAAACTAGAAGGCACAACCTTCTGTACCCCACTTTTACTTTCTGTTATTTATATTAAATAAAATGAAAACAAATATTTTTCTATTTGTTATCTGATTATCCATGCAATATAAAAATACCTCGAAAATAAAAGTTTTCCAAATGCCCTGAAATTTAAATATGATTTTTTCTAGAATATTTGAGGATTTATGGAACTGAGAACACACCAGGGGGTCAACCACCTGCCCACGAGGGTGGAGGGCGCGCCCCCTGCCTCGTGGTCCCACGGTGGCCCTCCTCCACTTATTCCTGCACCCACACACTTCATCTTCCTCCCACAAACACGAATATCCAGCTCAAGCACGAGTTCTAGCTCATCTTGCTGCCATTTTCGATCTCCTTGCTCAAAGCACCTCTCACAAAACTGCTTGGGGAGATTATTCCTTGGTATGTGACTCCTTCATTGGTCGAATTAGTTTTTGTTCTAGTTCTTTATTCATTGCAAATTTTTGCTGCTTAGTTGACCCTATTCTTGAGCTTGCATGTCAAATTTATATGGTCAAAAGTAGTTTTGATGCATGATATAGGCCCTAGGCACTTGTAGGAGTAGTTGCTATCAATATTATTGAGTTTGGTTTACTTTTATTTTGAAGTTACTAAATTTTTTTCAGAATTTTTTAGAGGAAGAAATATGCTTAGGAAAATGTTCCTAGGTGGTTCTTCAAGGAAGCAAGGACCCAGGCTTGCAATGCGTGATGCTGATGAAGAGCCACGAAGAAATGCTCCAGTGCGTCCTTGTGAATGGCCTTCAGAGAACTTTATGGATCGACCAGGAATTAAAGAAGAATTTAACGCATATTTGTGTAACGCCGATCTCGTGAGCTTCGAGGAAGAGAAGTGTAGCCAGTATCACAACCTCACCAGTACCTTCATGAGGAGGTTTGAATTTTCAACTTCACGTAATTCTCCAACTGTCCTGTTTGATCTTTATGATAAATCTTACACTATGGACTTAGAGGATTTCACCACTGCATGCAAACTTCCACAATGGGGTAGTATAAGGGATCCTCGCAAATCTGAATTTAGAGATTTTCTTGCTAGCATAACTGTGGGAGAATCTAGAGATATTACACAAGCTACCATAGGGAGCATTCACTTTCCTGCTATACATTATTTTGCTCTCTTCATAGGTAGATGCATTAATCATAAAGATGAGGCATGTCACATGTGTGTCCCTGATCTTAGTATTCTTAGGAGTGCTATGTTAGGAGACAAATCATATAATTTGGGAGCCATTGTTGCACGTAGGTTGCACCTAATAGATATAATGGAGATTTCTTTGGAGGAATTTATGCAACCTGCATAGCTAATTTTCTTGGTATAGACATACGCAAAGATGATATTGAATTACCTCCTGCTTACCTAGACTTTAATGCTATGGTTCACCACCAGTTTGTTGAGAGGAATGAATCACCTCTCCAGTATCGACTAATCTTTGACAGACGTCGTGTTGTCCGTATTACTCTCCCTGCTCCTTCCTTCTTTGATTATCAGGCAAGAGGAAGATATACTATTACTTGAGAGGAGGCAGATGAGTACGAGAGGAGAGCGGAGGCCGCTCGTCGCCACGCTGCAGCTCAGTAGGCGATAGCCGTTGCCTCGCAGTACGACCCTAGCTACTATTATGGATATCCGCCAGGCCAGCTGTGGCCATAGACCAACTTAGGCCAAAAGCCTAAGCTTGGGGGAGTACGTATTTCCCACCGACATTACATTTATGTTCACACACTCATTGCTAGATGTCGGTGCTCATACTTTTTCATTGTATCATCCACGCTAGTTTATTTCCCTTTTTATGCTTTCTTCTTGTGTGTTTAATAAACCTTAAGAAAAACCAAAAATATTTAGTTGTAGCTTCTAGCTAGTTTTAATTTCCATGCTTGTAGTAGTAATTAAAAAGAAAACCCAAAAATATTTCCCGTTCTTCTTTTGCTTGTTGGGAGCCTTCCCGTGTAAATAGTTTTATTTCTTTTCTTTGGGGGTCGATAGGAGAAGACAATGATGAAATTGTTGAAGTGGCTCTTATATGCATAATTGTTGATCTGACAAAAGAGCCCATATTGCCTTTTCTTCTCCTATTTATTGAATGCTTGCAGATTCCAGCTTAATCCAATGCACGCGCACAATTATTATTATTCACATCGTTCGGTCGTGCAAGTGAAAGGCAATTATGACGATATATGATGTACTGACTGAGATGAGAAAAGCTGGTATGAACTCGACCTCTTTTGTTTTTGTAAATATGATTAGTTCATCGTTCCTGATTCAGCCTATTATGAATAAACATGTTTACAATGACAACTAGAGATCATAGTTTCTTATGCCATGCTTTGATTAGCTATGAGTTATAATGGTTTACCTTGCGTGCCAACATGCTATTAAAATGGTTATGATGTGGTATGATAGGGTGGTATCCTCCTCTGAATGATTTAAGTGACTTGACTAACACATGTTCACGCATGTAGTTGAAACAAAATCATCATAGACTTCATGATATTTATGTTCATGGTGGATTATATCCTACTCATGCTTGCACTCGGTGTTGATTAATTTTAATGCATGTTCATGACTGTTGGCACTCTCTAGCTGGTCGCTTCCCAGTCTTTTGCTAGCCTTCACTTGTACTAAGAGGGAATACTGCTTGTGCATCCAATCCCTTAAACCCCAAAGTTATTCCACATGAGTCCACTATACCTACCTATATACGGTATCTACTTGTCGTTCCAAGTAAATTTGTATGTGCCAAACTCTAAACCTTCAAATAATATGATCGAATAGCTCATGTATCAACTAGGGTTTTCTGTATCTTCCATGTTAGGCGGGTTATTCTCAAGAGGAGTGGACTCCGCTCCTCACTCACGAGATAAATGGCTGGTCACCGGGATGCCCAGTCCCATGCTTTATGCAAACTAAATCAAAATAATTGCAAACAAAACTCCCCCTGGGACTCTTGTTAGTTGGAGGCACTCGTTGTTTCGAGCAAGCCATGGATTGATGCATGTTGGTGGAAGGGGGAGTATAAACTTTACCATTCTGTTTGGGAACCGCCTATAATGTGTGTAGCATGGAAGATATCACCATCTCTTGGTTGTTATGTTGACAATGAAAGTATACCGCTCAAAATATTATTCACCTCTATTTCAAAACCGAGCTCTGGCACCTCTACAAATCCCTACTTCCCTTTGCGAAGGGCCTATCTATTTACTTTTATGCTGAGTCATCATCCTCTTATTAAAAGGCACCAGTTAGAGAGCACCTTTGTCATTTGCATTCATTACTATTAGTTTACATTGAGTACGACTTGACTAGATCTCTTTTACCATGAATTAAAATGTCTAGTCAGTCCTTGGTCTTTAAAGATGCTCTGCATTCATGTTTTGCGGTCTCAGAAAGGGCTAGCGAGATACCATCTTGTTATATCATATTATGATTGTTTTAAGAAAGTGTTGTCATCCGAGATTTATTATTATGGCTCGCTAGTTGATTATGCCATTGATATGAGTAAACTTGAGACCTATGCGTTATTGCAAATGTGGTTAGTTATAATCTTTGCTGAAAACTTGAATGCTGGCTTTACATATTTACAACAACAAGAGAAAACAGAGTTTGTAAAAGTTTTTCTTTATCACTTTCAGTTTGTCAACTGAATTGCTTGAGGACAAGCAAAGGTTTAAGCTTGGGGGAGTTGATACGTCTCCAACATATCTACTTTTCCAAACACTTTTGCCCTTGTTTTGGACTCTAACTTGCATGATTTGAATGGAACTAACCCGGACTGACGCTGTTTTCAACATAATTACCATGGTGTTATTTACGTGCAGGAACAAACGTTCTCAGAATGACCTGAAACTTCACGGAGCCACTTTTCAGAAAAAAGAAAAATACCTGCAAAAGATGAAGGACAGGGGGCCCACCACCTAGCCCCCCTACCTTGTGGGCCCCTTGTTGCGTCTCCGACTCCAACTCCACCTTCATATATTGAGTTTCGATGAGAAAAAATCAGGGAGAAGAAATCATTGCTTTTTACGATACAGAGCCGCCGCCAAGCCCTAAAACCTCTCGGGAGGGCTGATCTGGAGTCCGTTCGGGGCTCCAGAGAGGGGAATCCGTCGCCATCGTCATCATCAACCATCCTCCATCACCAATTTCATGATGCTCACCGCCGTGCGTGAGTAATTCCATCATATGCTTACTGGACGGTGATGGGTTGGATGGGATATATCATGTAATCGAGTTAGTTTTGTTAGGGTTTGATCCCTAGTATGCACTATGTTATGAGATTGATGTTGCTATGACTTTGCTATGCTTAATGCTTGTCACTAGGGCCCGAGTGCCATGATTTCAGATCTGAACCTATTGTGTTTTCATCAATATATGAGAGTTCTTGATCCTATCTTGCAAGTCTATAGTCACCTATTATGTGTTATGATCCGTTAACCCCGAAGTGACAATAATCGGGATACTTACCGGTGATGACCGTAGTCTGAGGAGTTCATGTATTCACTATGTGTTAATGCTTTGTTCCAGTTCTCTATTAAAAGGAGGCCTTAATATCCCTTAGTTTCCGTAAGGACCCCGCTGCCACGGGAGGGTAGGAAAAAAGATGCCATGCAAGTTCTTTTCCATAAGCACGTATGACTATGTTCAGAATACATGCCTACATTATATCAATGAACTGGAGCTAGTTCTATGTCACCCTAGGTTATGACTGTTACATGATGAACCGCATCCGGCATAATTCTCCATCACTGATCCATTGCCTACGAGCTTTCCATATATTGTTCTTCGCTTATTTACTTTTCCGTTGCTATTGCTATCATCATTACAAAATACCAAAAACATTGCTTTTACTACTGTTACCTTTTGTTACCGTTATCACTACTATCATATTAATTTGCTACTAAATACTTTGTTGCAGATATTAAGTTTCCAGGTGTGGTTGAATTGAGAACTCAGCTGCTAATACTCGAGAGTATTCTTTGGCTCCCCTTGTGTCGAATCAATAAATTTGGGTTGAATAATTTACCCTCGAAAACTGTTGCGATCCCCTATACTTGTGGGTTATCAAGTTACTTCATCAGGCCCTTCGGGAGATTCAAGGTTTGAAGACTCTACTCATGGTCATATTGGAGAATACCACTTCATCACCACCACCTTCTTCTTCATCACTAAAAGAAAATTGAGTATCTGGTATGGGCACTCCCCTTGGCCTCCTCCAAGCTTGGGGGAGGTGCCCCGGTATCGTATCATCCCCACTATATTTCTCTTTTACTTATCTTAGTTCAATCTTTTGCTTAGATGAATAAAGTTTTAGTTCGATCCTTTCTTTTCGAGAGTTTTCTTAGTGATCTATCCTTGTAATCATGTGTGAGATATATAATAAAGTTTAGTTTGAGTTTTTTGTTTCTTTACTTTCATGTTGCAATAAAAAGAAAGGAAATAAATAAGAAGAAAGGAAATAAATGAAAAAGATCATATGCTATTCTTATGGTAGGTGATGACACCACATAAGGAAAAGTATAAGTAGGAAAATTTATTAGAGATTGATAAACATAGCATTGGTCAATGATGCAACTCATGAAAGAATTAATAAGGGAAGAGAAGATTCACATATAAATATACTATCCTAGAAATCTTTTGTGATTGTGAGCCCCCATCAAAATGTTATGTGCCAAAATTGTTGACGCTGGACAAGGAAGACAACATAATGATTTATGTTTGTTCATATTCGCATAGAAGTCATATTGTCATAGATCCTTTAACATGTGGTGCTTGCCCCCTATCTTTGCTAGCCAAAAATTCTGCACTAAGTAGAGATACGACTTGTGCATCCAAAAACCCTTAAACCCAAATTTTATTTTCAAGAGTCCACCATACGTACCTATGGATTGAGCAAGATCCCTCAAGTAAGTTGTCATCGGTACAAAAAAGGGCAATAAAAATTGCTTCTAGAAGTGTGAGATCATTTGGTGTAAGAGAAAAATGAGTGTTGCATGAATTTGTGATGGTGAAGAATAAAAGCGACAGACTGCATAATAAAGGTTGCCATCACAAGGGGCAATGCAATGTGATGTTCTTTTGCACTAAGTGGTTGATCATAAAAACAAATAAGTGCATGGCAACCTCTGTTTCCCTCTGCGAAGGGCCTATCTTTTACTTTTATGCAAAGAGTCAAAGTTTTCTCTCTATTTCTATTTATTTTCTCCTTTGGCAAGCATCATGTGGTGAGGGAAAATCTAGGCACATATGTCCAGTTGAATATGGGTGGCATAAGTTATTATTGTTGACATCACCCTTGAGGTGAATACATTGGGAGGCGAAACTATAAGCCCCTATCTTTCTATGTGTACGGTTGAAACGTTTTGCTCATGTGTATGCGGTGAGTGTTAGCAATCATAGAAGACTATATGATGGTTGAGTATGTGGACTTGCCTAAAGGCTCTGATACATGACCCTTCCTGAAAAGATGATGAATTGTAGTTGCAAAGTTGACTGAGAACATAGTTTGTTGGTTTCTAATAGAGTTTATGCTTTATACTTCAATTGTGTGATGAATTGTCACTTATTCATGAGAAGTCTATGATAAAAGATCTATGATAAGAGTCTTCCGTTTAAGTTTGTTGTTGTTATAATAATGAACATGATGCTTCTATGTCTGTATTTTGTTTTTATCGACACCTCTCTCTCTAAACATGTGGACATGTTTTTTGATTTCGGTTTTTTGCTTGAGGACAAGTAAGGTCTAAGCTTGGGGGAGTTGATACGTCCATTTTGCATCATGTTTTCCTACTATTATTTATGATGTTTTTATGCATAATAATGCTTTGTGGAGTATCTAATGCTTTTTCTCTCATAATTTGCAAGGTACACACAAAGAGGGAGAATTCCGGCAGCTGGAAATCTGGACCTGGAAAAGCTACGTCAGGCTACCTATTCTGCACAACTCCAAACAGGCTGAAACTTCACGGTGAATTTTTATGGAATATATGATGAATATTGGAGCAAATAAGTATTAGAGGGGGCCCACCAGGTGGGCACAACCCACCTGGGAGCGCCAGGGAGCCCAGGCGCACCCTGGTGGGTTGTGCTCACCCAGGCCCACCTCTGGTATACATGTAATTTTGACCTATAAAAAATAAGGAGAGGACTTTTGGGACGAAGTGCCACCGTCTCGAGGAGGAACTTGGGCAGGAGCACTTTTGCCCTCTGATGGAGCGATTCCGCCGGGGGAACTTCCCTCACGGAGGGGGAAATCATCGTCATCATCATCACCAACAACTCTCCCATCTTGGGGAGGGCAATCTCCATCAATATCTTCAACAACACCATCTCATCTCAAACCCTAGTTCATCTCTTGTGTTCAATCTTCTTACCGGAACTATAGATTGGTGCTTGTGGGTGACTAGTAGTGTTGAGTACATCTTGTAGTTGATTACTATATGGTTTATTTGGCAGAAGATTATATGTTCAGATCCAATATGTTATTTAATACCCCTCTGATCTTGAGCATGATTATCATTTGTGAGTAGTTACTTTTGTTCTTGAGGTCACGGGAGAAACCATGTTGCAAGTAATCATGTGAACTTGATATGTGTTCGATATTTTGATACTATGTATGTTATGATTCCCTTAGTGGTGTCATGTGAACGTCGACTACATGACACTTCACCATATTTGGGCCTAAGGTAATGCATTGTGGAGTATCAATTAGATGACGGGTTGCGAGAGTGACAGAATCTTAAGCCCCAGTTTATGCATTGTTCCGTAAGGGACTGACTGGATCCAAAAGTTTAATGCTATGGTTAGAATTTATTCTTAATACTTTTCTCATAGTTGAGGATGCTTGTGGGAGGGTTAATCATAAGTAGGAGGTTTGTTCAAGTAAGAACAACACCTAAGCACCGGTCCACCCACATATCAAATTATCAAATTAGCGAACACGAATCGAACCAACATGGTGAAAGTGACTAGATGAAATTCCCGTGTACCCTCAAGAACGCTTCACTTATCATAAGAGATTGTTTTGGCCTGTCCTTTGCCTCAAAAGGATTGGGCTACCTTGCTGCACTTTTGCTACTATTATCGTTACTTTCTCATTACAAATTATCTTGCTATCAAACTACTCTGTTACTTACAATTTCAGCACTTGCAGACATTAGCTTGCTGAAAACCACTTGTCATTTCCTTCTGCTCCTTGTTGGGTTCGACACCCTTACTTATCGAAAAGAGCTACAATTGATCCGATATACTTGTGGGTCATCACTAGCCTCTTAGGTACTATGCATTGCCCTTTCTCACCTCGAGTGTTGGTGCAAACTTCGCTGGTGCATCCAAACCTCGTGATACGATAGGCTCTATCACACATAAGCCTCCTTATATCTTCCTCAAAATAGCCACCATACCTACCTATCATGGCATTTCGATAGCCATTCCGAGATATATTGCCATGCAATTTCCATCATCATCATATACATGACTTGAGCGTTCATTGTCATATTGCTTTGCATGATCGTAAGATAGCTAGCATGATATTTTCATGGCTTGTCCATTTTTTATATCTTTGCTATGCTAGATCATTGCACATCCCGGTACACCACCGGAGGCATTCATATAGAGTCATATTCTGTTCTAAGTATCGAGTTGTAATTCTTGATTTGTAAAGTAAATAGAAGTGTGATGATCTTCATTATTAGAGCATTGTCCCATGCAAGGAAATGAAAAAAAAGAGGAAAGGCCAAAAAAAGAAGGCCCCAAAAAACAAAAAAATGAGAGAAAAAGAGAGAAGGAACAATGCTACTATCCTTTTTCCACACTTGTGCTTCAAAGTAGCACCATGATCTTCATTATAGAGAGTCTCTTGAGTTATCACTTTCATATACTAGTGGGAATTTATCATTATAGAACTTCGCTTGTATATTCCAACGATGGGCTTCCTCAAATTGCCCTAGGTCTTCATGATCAAGCAAGTTGGATGCACACCCACTTAGTTTCTTTTTGAGCTTTCACAAACTTATAGCTCTAGTCACTACAAAAAAAAGGACACATCCGTGACATTTTGGGCCAAACGAAATTTTTTTCTATCATACATATGACACTTCTATGACGATAATTGTGACAAAACCCGGTATCATCATAGATGTGGTGGGCTCCTACTTCTATGACAAAAAATCATGACAAAAAATGGACTTTTCGTCCTGGGCGGGCCGGAGACGCAGCTGCATGACATTCTTTGGGCCGTCCATGACAGAAAAAACTGTGGTAGAAGCAAGGGGGAGGAAAATTTCGGGGAGTTCCCGGTTACGGTGGGAGGTCGGGGCCCGAGCGATGCGCGTTTCTCTTGTACACGTATGCACGTGTGTGCGAGGCGTTGGCTCTAACTGAACCCGAGCGAGGCGTTGGGCTCTAACTGAACCCGAGGGATTGCACTGCAGGCTACGCGTTACTGAACCCGAGCGATCGATTGATGGCTGTTAACTGAACCCGATCGAGCGATTCCTTCACTACTGCTGCTAACTAAAGCCGATCGATGCTGCCTCTGTGATGAACAGTGAGCGTAGCGGGGGTTTGGATGAAAAGTGAGCGGTGGCATTATCTCTGGATGAACAGGACCCCGTGGTGTGGTGGAGGGCTGGATGAACAGTAGACGGTGGAGGGGTGCCCGTGGAAGGGTGGTTGAATAGGACCCCATGGTGTGGAGGGCTGGATGAACAGTAGACGGTGGAGGAGTGCCCGTGGAGGGATGGTTGAACAGTAGTCGGTGGAGTAGCGCGCGATGGAGGCTGGATGAACAGGAGCCCGTGGAGGCTGGAGGAGGTCGACGATGGAGATGAACAGTATCCCGTGAGTCCCATTTTGCGGTATGCCACACCCCTCCCGATGAACAGGATCCCGTTTCGACCGTAGCACTCCAACACAAGTCCGTTTCGTCCGTTTTGCGGTACGCCACACCCCTCCCGATCAACAGGACACCCGTTTCGACCGTAGGAGGTCCGTTTCCTCCGTTTTGCGGTATACCAGACCCCTCCCGATCAACAGGACCCCGTTCCGAACATAGGAGGTCCGTTTCCTCCGTTGTGCGGTACGCCAGGCCTCATTTCCATCGCCTGTTCCGTCCAAGCCCTCCCGATGAAGACGACCACGCATTCCGTTCCGACCCAACCGGTTGGCTCCCATGCGTTCCGTTGCTTCCCGATGAACACGACGCATTCCGTTGCCTCCCCATGAACACGACGCATTCTGTTGCCTCCCCATGAACACGATGACGATGCTATTTCTCCGTTCCGACCCAGCCATGTACACGAGCCCTGGCCGTACGTATGCGCAAGTAGGCGTTCGAGACCCCGCCCGTATTTTCTTTCTTGCACCCTGGCCACTGTACGTACGTGTACATGCTACGTGCACGCCTCTACTACGATCACGTATGCGCCTCTACTATGACACGTGCGCGCCTCTACATCCAGCAGCATATATGTACATACATGTTCATGACCAGAATGACAATGCTACGTACGCTTCGACCAAGTGGGTCCCGACTGTCAGGCACTTCCTTGCCTGCGAAGATGTAGCTGGTGGGTCCCAGCAGTTAGGGGGGCGAATCGTTTTTTTGCCCGGACGCACTTCCTTGCGTGCGAAGATGTAGCTAGTGGGTCCCAGCAGTCAGGGGGAAACATTTTTTTCGTGAAATACAGTGGCCCGTTCGGTGGGTCCTAGTTGTCAGGTGGAGGAATCATTATTTTCCGCGTAATAAGGAGGCACTTCCTTGCTACGGCCGTGGACCCAGCTGTCAGCCTCTCCACGTAAAGTCCACGTCCGATGGAAGTCGTTCCTTGACCACATTGACCACGCTGCACCAAGAGAACCAGGGCGGTGGACGACGGCGAGGCCTAGGAAGGGGACGACAGGGAGCCGAGGAAGACGCGGCAGCGGAAGCCCGCGCAGAGAGGAGTACGAGGGTTCACTGGTTCGCTGCGGTGTGAGGCTGTCGTCGCCGCAGGGCCTGGCCAGCGGTGGGAATAGTAGGGGGCGGTGAGGCCTCCGCGGCAGCACAACCGGCCACGGGAGGCAGGAGCATGCGGCACGACCGGCGCTGCTTTAGGCGGCTGGAGCAAGAAGACCAGAGGTTGAAGAAGCACTACGGCCGTTGGATGGACATCGTACGGTCACTGGAGCTAGAATCGTTTATATTGACTAAGTTGACAAAGCCCTCCGTCCCCGTCAACTTAGTAGGCCCACAAGTCAGCCTCCCACCAAGGTGGGTCCCAGCTAGCAGGGGGTATTCATTTTTTTGTGCATAATAAGGAGGCACTTCCGGTGGGTCCGAGCTGATAGCAGGGCGAACATTTTTTCGCGAAATACGGTGGCCCTCGGGTGGGTCCCAGCAGTCAGGGGCAAACATTTTTTTGCGAAATACTGGTGGGCGTCCGGTGGGTCCGTGCAGTCAGGTGGAGGAATCATTATTTTCCACGTAATAAGGAGGCACTTCCTTGCGGTTGCCATGGACCCAGCTGTCAGCCTCTCCACATACACTATTCTTCCGATGGAATTCGGTCGTTGACCACATTGACCACGCCGTGCCGAGATCACCACGGCGGTGGACGACGGCGAGGCCTAGGAAGGGGACGACACGGAGCCAGGGAAGACGCGGCAGTGGATGCCCACGCGGAGAGGAGTACGAGGGTTCACTGGTTCGGCTGCGCTGCCGTCGCCGCAGAATAACAGGGGGTGTGGGTGAGTGGAGTGGAGGGATGGCCTGGCCAGCGGTGCTAGTAGTATGGGGGCGGTGAGGCCTCCACGGTAGCACAGCCGGCCACGGGAGGCAGGAGTAGGCGGCACGACAGGTGCTGCTTTGGGCGGCTGGAGCAAGAAGACCAGAGGTTGAAGAAGCACTATGGCCATTGGATGGACATCGTACGGTCAGTCGAGCTAGAATCATGCATATTGACTAAGTTGACAAAGCCCTTCATCCCCGTCAACTTAGTAGGCCCACTATACCGGGTCCCAGCTAGCAGGGGGTATTCATTTTTTGTGCGTAATAAGGAGGCACTTCCTTGCGTGCGAAGATATAGCTGGTGGGTCCGAGCTGTCAGCGGCGGTAACATTTTTTTCGTGAAATACAGAGGCCCTTTCGGTGGGTCCCAGATGTCAGGTGGAGGAATCATTATTTTGCGCGTAATAAGGAGGCATTTCCTTGCGTGCGGCCGTGGACCTAGCTGTCAGCCTCTCCACGTAAAGTCCATTTCACATGCATGTCGGTCATTGACCATGTTGACCACGCCACGCTGAGAGCACCAGGGCGGTGGACGACGGCGAGGCCTAGGAAGGGAATGACACTGAGGCAGGGAAGACTCGGCAGTTGATTTTGTTTCCCACGCGGAGGGGAGTACGACTGTACGAGGGTTTACTGGTTCATCTGCCGTCGCCGGAGAATAACAGCAGGTGTGGGTGAGTAGAGGGATGGCTAGGCCAGCGATGGGAGTACGATAGGGCGGTGAGGCCTGCGCGGCAGCACAGTCGGCCGCTGGGAGGAGGAAGCAGGCAGACCCGCCGGCGCTTGTTTGAGCGTCTGGAGCAGGAAGAGCAGAGATTGAAGAAGCACGACGGCCGTTGGATGGACATCCAACAGTATACAGGCCATCTGTGGAAAACAGCATACAACCCATCTGCCATGATTTCAAATAATTTACAGCCCATTTTCTAATTCTTACGGGGTTTTTTGGAGCCCATATTCTTTTTGTTAGCATTACAGCCCATATTGTGGCCACGGTTAAAAAATTATACGAATTTTGCATATGTCGGTGCAGTCTGAACTGTTTTTAATCCCGGAATTTCGAGTCACATCCAGACTGATTTTAAAAATAAATGTATATCAATATAAAATCCAATAAAATGTCCGCGCATAAAAGTCAATGCAATTTAAAATCTCGAAATGAAAAAAATTGAAACTAATTGACGGTTTGATGTGTTTTAAAAATGTACATCCCATTTCTCATTACTGATAGGCCATTTTCTCGGCCAGCCGAATGAAGCTCTCCTCATCTTGAAAGATTTGCAGCCCAATAGGCCTGATAAAGCGACTTACTTGACAAATCACAAAAAAACTTGGCTAGCCATTTTCAGAAAGAAAAAAACTACTGGGCTAGTCTATGGTAAACATAAAAGAAAAGGCTGTCTAGACAGGCCAGAGTGTCCTGCACAGCCCAGTTGACACCCTGCTTCCGTCTCAAAAACAAATTAGATAAATGCCACTCCAATTATGGCGATTCATAAAAATGCCACTGCAATTTCCAAACTTTGAAAAATGCCACTGCAATTTTTGCAAACTTTGAAAAACGCCACTACAGTTTGCAAACTTTGAAAAACGCCACTCCAGACTTCGAAAAATGCCACTAGAAATGGCATGAAATGGCATTTTTCAAAGTTTGGAAATTGCAAAAGCATTTCTCGGATACACCAGATTTGGAGTGGCATTTATCAAATTAACCCAAAACAAAAATAACTGGGCGAGCTGCTGAGTCCCTGGTGTCAGCCGCTCGTTGTGCAATTCTCTCGTCTATTGACTATGTTGACAATGGCATGGGACCCAGATGTCAGAAATCCACTAGGAGGAGCCATTTTTTATTGGCTTGAAATAAGGAAGCACTTGCTTGCGTACTGCCATGACTTTGGCGGATCCCTGTTGTCATCCTCTCCACGTACAATCATCTCCTGATTGTGTACGCGTCAACTTGCTAGGCCCACAAGTCAGGCTCTAAACCCGTGGAGGACAAATACAACCCATTTAAAAAATAACAGCCCATTCCATACGTTCAAACGGAAAGTTCAACATTCAGAGCAAAGTAATAGGTCTGATCCACATATAGAGTACTGAACTTCCACGTTGACAACCATCATAGCCAAGTTAACTATCTACTCCCACTAATACTCTAGTAGCGTACAAGTACTAACTTACTCTTAGCTAACTAGACGATGTCGGCCGCCATCTGTGGTACACGCTAAACGCCGGCATCGGCGTCGTGCGCCTCGCCTCGAACTTGCAAGAGGTGCGATAGGGCGCGTTGCTCGCGTGCGTTGGCCCTTTTCATGCCGGCGTGGTCCACTGAAGCTTCGGCTTCGAAGCGGGAAACCCACTTGACGAGCTGGTAGTAAAAATCGGCGTCGCGAACGTGTGCGTGCCCGACAGCCTCCAGGGCTATTTTCCGGGCGCCGGCCTCCACGTAGTCGGCCCAGTTCCGGGCGCTCTGCTCGCGACTCAGAGCGTCGGTGCGCTACTGCTCCATGTCCCGCTAGCGGCGCAAATTGGCGATACGCTGCTCCTCCGCCAGGCGGTCGCGCTCCAACAACTCCTGCTCCTCCGCCATGCGGTCGCGCTCCAACAACTACTCGATCTCCGCATTGCCATCTAAAGACAGATAGAATGCCTTCTCCCTCCGTCCGCCTTCCGGTGAAAACCCGAACACTAGTTCCGGCGGTGACCTCCTCCGGCGTCGCCTACCGCGGACGGGCGAGGGCATGGCGGACGTGGCGAGCAACGTCGGGCCGGTGGGGGCTTATGAGGATATGGCGAGTTGGGTCACGGTGGCACCAGAGAAGGCCGGGAAGCAGTACTTATAGGCGGAAGGTAGCGCGACGGTCATCGGAATTCAATGCATAATGGCTTAGCATGCCAGCTTGCTGTGGAAAACTAGAGAAACTGAAATTATGACTGTGTCGTCCCGTCCCGTCTGGGTCGCACGCCGGCATGGCAGTCAAACTAGTCCACTCGAATCATCTCCCTCCTTGTCAATAATGATTCCACGGATTTAAAAAGCCGGCAACAATTAAAGCGTATCTATTTTCGCATCAGTTAGGCCAACTCCACCGCGCGACCCTATCCTGTCCAACCCCGTCCGTTTGGGGTAAAATGGACAAACAAGGCGGCCCAGCGCGCGGGAGCAAATGGACTTTTGTCCGTTTTGTGTCCGCTTTCGACCCATCCGCGGCCCAAGTTTGCGCCGCTTTTGGGATGAAACGGACACCACGCGGAGGCGCGGGTCGTCTGCACGTGTCCTTCCCTGGCCCGCCCGTCGGTGGCACAGGGCGGGCCTTTTTCTATCCCCCCTTCCTCCCTCCGGCCGCACCCCCTCCACTCTTCCCCACTCTTCCCTTAACTGCCGCCGCTGCCGCTGCCATTGCAGTCATGTAGTTCGGACGCGAGCTCGCCCAGCCCCTTCCCCTCGGTGTCGCCGAGCTACCCAACCACGCCCACCTGGTGTGTGCACCCGCTGGCCGGATTTGGGGCGGATCTGGTCGGTCTTGAGCTCGGCCGGCTGTGGGAGGCCAGGCCGCGCCCTGGACTGGCCGGGCACCTCGCCGGAAGGCCCTAGCAGGGCCGCAAGGCCACATGCAGGCAATGGCTCCTCCTCTAGCCGCTCGGATCTGCACCATCGGTGGTTCACCGGCAGATACATGAATGGCGATCGGCCGGGCTCGGTGCTTGCCCAAAAGCTCGCCAGTGCACCGTTGCCACACATTAAGTGCGACCATTGCCCAAGGATGGTCGTGCGCCACATGTCTACAACGCTGGAACATCCAAGATGGGTGTTCATCAAGTGCTTAAATGATGGGGTATGCGCTTTTTTTAGCTTCGGTCTGTGCTCTAGATTTGACTAGTTGTGCTAACTTCAAATTTTGTTGTGTAGAATGGATGCAAGTTTTGGTATTGGGAAGAAGAGTACATCGATATATTGATAGAGCGAAATTTAGTACGTGTTCGTGCACTTTTAGGTAGCATAGAGGTTGTAAATGAGACAAGTGCACTTGTTGCTAGATTAGAGGCTAGACACGAGACTAGGTCTAAGGAAGCAACATCTACTTCTGTCTTGAAGAAGAAAGGAGGATGCCAGATCGAGCCTCCTCCATAGATCAGCAATGAGTGCATCAAGAAGGCCCTAACCCAACTCAAGGGGGCAGCTATGGAAGTTGGCTACCTTCTAAAATGTATTCTTGTTGTTCTTATTTTCTTTGGCCTTGCTTTACTAGTCAAAATGTGACGATATATTATCATGTAGCAAAAATGAATGATAAAAAAAGTTAAGGACTTGCAAAGAAAAATGCATGCAGACAGGATGCGGCTGGGATGCGTCCGCGCGCTGGGCGCACGGCCACCGCATCCCAGGACACGCTCGGACACGACCCCAAATCCCTACCCAAATGGACAGAATCCGGATAAAACGGACGTCTGTTTGGGGCCGCGCGGTGGAGTTGGCCTTAGCTACCTTAATTACGGCCAGCTGCATGCAGGCACTCAGAATCGCTCGTAGGCAGTACGTGAAGCAGCATGCAATGAGTCGCAGCCAAGGGCACGCATGCAGCCACTTAAATCGCTGGAATTAATTAGGCTTAAACTTCTGCATGCCGTTAATTATTGCCATGCCTTGGTCTTGCTGCTTTGCTCATGGAATTAATTAGGCTTAAACTTCTTCAGAGGTAGGCATTTTTATCCGTGTAGGATCGATAGTGTAGCTTGTCAGTTTCTCCAGAGGTAGACATTTTTATTCAAAAAACTGCCACTTTGCATCTTGTGTCGCAAATAAAACTGCCAGGAGCGCATTTGTAGGCTAGCTAGTGATCGATCAGTAACTTGTAAACACTGAGCGAACAGAAATAAGTAACTGTTAATGCATCTCAATGATTCACAGATCATATACAAATATGTAGCTCCAAAAGCAAAGACCAGCCACTTCGGATCTTGCGTCGCAACTAAAACTAACTAGTACGATTCCCATACATAAGATCAACATGTTAATGCATCTCAATGATTCACAGATCATATACAAATATGTAGCTCCAAAAGCAAAGATCTAGAAAAAACATCTGTTCTTCCTACTAACATGGATGCTTCTCTTGGCCAACATTCAGTACAGACTGAAAGACAAATTTGTTTGTGAAGTCTACAATTCCTCTTGCAAACGTAAGTGGTTTCACCAACAGCTGGAACCATGAGAATGAACCACACATGATGGAGCAACATCCACTGTAATATGATTTGGTCTTCTCTCGATCACACCGCGAGACTATTTTCGGAATACAAACTTTAACTTAGGCAAAATGATACCCATTGTATAATCAGACCAAAGCAATGAAGCACCTAGTGTTGGCCAATAAATAGTACAATACTACTTTTCTGCAGTCCATGAAGTGACTATCCAATCTTTCTGTGTCTATTTTCAAATGGCACTGCATGCAGTGACTATACTATTCTCTTGTGCAGTTCAACCAAAATTGCGGACACTTTGTTTGTTTACCAAATAGCAACGGGCAGACATCTCTGTCTGCACAAATATCAAGCAGCTAGTAAACATATACCGCACCTTGTATTTTTGGTTTAAACATGTCTCTTCCGCTTAGCATCTGTCATGTTCTGCACTGGACAATCTGATACAGTTATGTTTTTCCCTGGACAATTTCATACTGAGTTGATTTGCTGGTTCAGAGCAGAAATATAGCGCCTATTCTTCACCAGACCAAGGATACCATGTTCGCAGTGATGGAAGAGGTGAAATCAATACAACTGAAATTGAGCATCCAATCATTGAATCTTGTCCTGCACCTCCAATGTAGGTCCACCCTACCAATAAGTACACATGCAAACCACTAGTATTACTATCTAATGACAGTACAAAAAGAGTAGCAAGATAGTAGCAAACCATGTACATTCGTAATGAACAGCTCATAGTGCCACCAATTGGATATAAAGGTTTGGAAAAAAACATGCTCCTAATGTTGAACCAGTTGGACTTTTTGTGCAGTTCCACTAAAATCGAGCATCCCTGTTTGCATAGATATTGAAAGTGTGATTACTCTAAAAGTGGCACTAGTTGAAGCATAGACTCACAAATATAAGCATTCCAATTTCTTAATGGGAAAAGGTAGCAAGACTGTTTCTAACCACCTTTTTGAAGGAATAAATAAAGCAACAGCGGCTGATGTCAGGAAGACATACATATGTTTTTTTGAAAAACTGAGCCATTCCTGCCTTTCCTCTTCTTTTAAGCAAATTTTGTGTAGTTCTACTAAAATAAAATTCCATCACCGCCTTGACAATTCAGTGACACTGTACAAAAGGAAATGACTTAACATTACATCATGATGTCAAGTATGTAGTCAACAGGCATTAGAGACAAACATACAGACCTCCTCCGATAACATAATGAACATTAATTTCAACAAAGGTGTGACTAGCTTTACCGGGATAATTTGAGTGAACTCTACACCCTTTGTTCCTTAATATAAGACGTTTTCACGGTTCAATTTAAAGTACCCAAACGTCTAGTATTTAGAAAAACAGGTAGTAGTTTTCTTGAGCACATATCTGGGAAAGCTTGCCACACTTTATTTATGTCCATATGCTAATGCAACACCATTCGAATACTACAAATATACACTAATCTAGTGGCTAGTGCAACAGTAGAGTAGTTAGTTTATTACAGGGTACAATACAATGGTTTTACTGAACAGATTTCAATAAACTCTAGCACTGGAAGGTTTCTATAAGAATTAGCAATACAAAATGTAAAGGTAACAAGTTTCAGCATTGGTATACTAGCTGTGCATGAGCATTAAACCAAATACAAAAGTCTGAAGGTAACTAACATTATTAACTAATGACAGTATAAAAAAATTGCAAACCATGTACCTCCAAGGTAAATATCATTTCAAACTCGAGGGGACCTTAAACATTGCTATCCCAATCTTGATAATCGATCAAACATAAAAACTTGATCGAACGAATCAAGAGAACAGCCGGAGGAGGAGGTGCCCACTCTTGACCTTTCCTCTTGTCTTCATAATTGTCTGTGCAGTTTAACCAAAATAAAATGACATCAGCGCCTTGGCATTTTGGTGACACTGTACAAAATAATTAACTTATCTCATGAAAGTGAGGTATGTAATCTATAAGCATTAACAGTGCAAAAATCTGAAGGTAGTAACAAGTTTCATCGTTGGTATACTGGCTGTGCAACAGCAATAGAATGCCTTAGCTGAAAAATCTTTAATACATCCATAATCAATAGCTAACCCTGAAATAATCCAGTGACATTAAATGGCATTGCTTAAATTTATCGGTGGCATTAGACTGAGAGCGGCATTAGTTAAATGTGGCATCACTTTAGCAGTAGCATTGCTTGACTTGACTGCTGGCGTTATACTAACAGCAAAAAAAGTGGCAATAAGAGCATGGGAGGCCCATTCGGACAGTGGGCGCACCAGTACGATGTACCTCCACGGGAGCAAAGTGGTGATGGAGGTATGGTTGCCCAGAGCAACAAATATCCAGGCAGCATATGTGGATTACGTCCCATTTTTGTTCTCTTTAGCCACCTTTTTCCTATGTGAGGACAACAAACCGATCGACCTGGTCATTCTCTATTGCGTTGTCATGCCTTTCTACCCTTCTTCAACCAAGAGACACGAGACTCGTTCCTTAGCTACTGATTTTACCCTTTTCAACCTAGATGCGGGTTCGATGCCTACTCTCTTGGACAGTACAGTCTCCCTTCCTTTCCTTATTCAACCCAGACATGGATTAGTCTGCATGAAGTAGGGTTTCCTTTAATAGTGCAAAGTATGGTTTTCGTCTGCGTGGCCAGCAGAACAGAGGATAGCAAATTGGGAAGATGGTGGAGTGGAAAAAGATCCACATGCAACGACATGGCAGATGGGGCAATAGAACAAGGTTATGGTTCAAAAAGAGGTAGCATACCTGAGGGTCGGCGGGAAGTGGCTTCGCTCGTGGTCGTCGTCCTCCGCACACACTACGGCAGCGATCTTGGGGACAGAGGCCATCCTGCGCGAGCGCCAGGTCTGAGAGGACGGCCTTGTCGTCAGTGCGTGACCTCGCTCGCCGATGATGAGTGCGTCAACGTTGCACGTCCTTTTCTTCCCCGGCGGATCTGTGACCACTGGTGAGGAGGGAGAGAGGGGCCGTCTTTTTTAGATCTGGAGAGAGGGTGGTAGTGTGAGAAGCAAGTGGGCAGCCCTTAGCAAGAAAGCGCTCAAGCTCCAGCCTATATTTTTTTATACTACTAGTACTGGAGGTGGAGTAGTGGTAGAGTAGTTTATATTTTCTCTGCGTACAGTACTAGTTAGTCGTGCTTCAAAACTGATCGGCACGCCATTAAAAAAATAAAGGTCGATAACTAATGCCGCACCTCGGGCCAACACAGCCAGACCGCATTTTGCACGAGAAATTACACACCATGTTTCGTTGACATGTGGTCCCGTTCCAACATATCAGTAAGACGACGGCGAGTAGTAGGAGTATTTTCGAACGGACGTGTAGGCCGGGGCGCCTCTTCGTGAACTGTGGCAAACTCGCAACCGTCCACCGACTCTTCACCTTTCCCTCTCGATTTGGAACTGCTGTCGCACGCTCTTCCTCTCCCTCCTCCATTTTCCTTCAGCCCTTCACCCTTTCTTCTGCCATTGTTTGATCGTCTTCTCCATGAAGGGAACATGCCAGAAACGACCCCGTTATTCTTGCCCTGATCTGAAAGATGACGTGGTGGAGGAACCCATTGATCGGTGCGACGTCTTCACCTTGGCTAGCATGGCAGGTTCGTTCAAGCCCATTCTCGACTCAACTAATAACATCATTACAAAGAACCCAAGAGTCAAGGAGCAGTTTGATCTCACCTATCTTCTTCGCCGTGACCCTGATGACTGGCGCCGGAACGATGGAGGCCTCGCCCTGTGCCAGTTGATGCCGCTTGATAATGATACGTATGATGTTAAGATGCCATCGCTTGAGGGCAAGGCTTGGGCGGGCGCAAATGGAGATTGGGTTGTTTACATTGGGTCCAACTGCGAGTGGGAACTTGTGAATGTGTACACTCGTGACCGGGTTCCACTTCCAAAAATCTTAGCAGACTGCCCAGAGGTTGAGCACACCGGTATTGTATGCATGTTCAAATACGATCATGGTGACTGTCTTCTATGGAAGATAGCAATTTGTCCAGTTCCCAACCGCTCTTGGAATTACAACAACTATCAAGTTGTTGCTATCTTCGACAAGCTTGTTGCCGTCCTTCGTGGTTCGACTTGATGGATATTGCTCAAAAATCAGTTTCTGTACACGGATGAGTACTATGATGCAATTCAATACGAGGGCCTTGTGTTTGCTGCCACCACTCGTGGCACTGTTTTTGCATGGGATCCTCGTAGTTTCGGTACGTTTGTCTTCCACCATAATTATAATTGTGTCCTCCACATGCATGCGGGTTAGCAAGATTCCCTTTACTCATTAACCTTGTTCTTGTGTTTCCAAGGTCCTGTGAACATCCCGCCACCTATACTTGAAAAATTTTATAACCAAGGGGGAGATGACGATGGTGATGATCACGAGCATGAGGACGGGCAGCGCCCATATACTCTGTGGCGCCTGGCAACTAATTCCGATGGAGCACCTCTTCTTGTGTGTATGCAGCCCACTGATGATGTTACTGCTAAGGAAGCAGGTGTAGTCTCCCATGGTCGCACTCTCCGGACCTATTCCAACACTCGTTGCATGGTATTCGGGATGGATACTAGTGTGCTAGCGCCAACTCCTTCTCCCTGGTACAGAATTGATAGTCTTGGAGAAAACTTGCTCTTCCTTGGATAAAACTATCCGATGATGGTGAAAGGCGATCCAACTGCTGTTGACACAACGCTAACAGTACCATTTATGAGAAGCAACTGTGTCTATACCTCGGACATTTGGGTGGTTCCCTACCCTGGTACTGATATAGTAGGCCGCTTCAGCCTGGATGATCAGTCCTGCGTTGGTTTCCAGATCGACAATCGATGGCCCATCCCAGAGAATCACTTGTGGTTCAAAGCAAGCGTTTCCAATGCCGAGGAATGGTTGAGTTGAAGTTCATTTCATTGCTTGTTATTTGTTGTGTGGTGAAAACTTTAGTATTTATAATGTACCCTCGTTGTCGATGTGGGTTGATGACCTGTTGTATGTAATAAAATGATATGCCTGTGATAAACTTACTAAATTTATGAATGGCTTTCGAGTCACTTCTCTAAGTGAGTGGTGCGACGAGGAAAAAAATATTTTCCGAATACATTATTGTACGTGCATTGCAACAGGTTATCGAATGAGGCCAATCAACAATAGTAGTACACTATTTGTACTAGCTTCACATGCTTTGCACGTCGGGTGGTACTTTTACTGTAGCCATATGTTAATGTGTTCGTTGTACGTAACCAACACCTTGAATCCTCGATACTAGTACTATATAGTAGGAATAAGTAGTAGGAGTAGTAGGGTGGCATGGGCCAGAACAAGCATTCACGTCCAGGAGTACGACACACGCCACCACCACGACATCCATCTGACACCATATTATTTCTTGGAGTCTGTGCTAGAGCAATCTCTTCAACCTCGTCGTTTCTCTAACTTCAGCCATCGCGCGATGGGCGAGGTGGGGGTTTGCCGATAGTCGGTTTCCTTAACTACGGTCCCACTTGTAAGGCCAACTCCAACGCACGACCCCAAACGGACCTCCGTTTTGCATGAACTCCAACGATAATTTTGACTAGAAAAGTAAGACGAAAGAAAACAAGAACCACAAGAATACATTTTACTACTCCTGTAAGTTGGATTAGTGCCTTCTCGATGCATTCATTGTTGATCCGCAAAGGCTCGATCTTGCGTGCTTCTTTCTTCTTCGAGTGTAAAGAAGTAGACGTTGCTTCCTCGCATCTAGTCTCATATCTAGCCTCTATTCTAGTAGGAGTATCAACAAGTGCACTAATCTCATCTCTAGCCTCTGTGCTAGCTAAAAGTGATAGAACATAGACTAAATTGCGCTCTATCAATATATGCATGTACTCTTCTTCCCAATACAAAACTTCCATCCATTCTACTCCCTCCGTTGCACAATACATGCCTTCTATTTGTCAAAATATATATGTATCTAGACATGTTTTAATATATAGGTACATCCATTTTTGGACAAAAGGAAGTCAAGTATTTTGGAACGGAGGGAGTACACAATAAAATTTTTAAGTTAGCACAACTAGTCTAATCCGAGAGCACAACCAAAGATTTGGTCGGGTTCTTCCTCCTTTTACCGACACGTGGGACATCCAGCATCCAGGTCGTGTCATGAAAGAAAATAGAGTGGTAGTTGAAGCCACGAGATGTGCATCTTGGGTTAAACTGTAAATAGAATCTTACTACTCTTGAGTAACTCCACAAGCAGCCACCGAAGATCTTTATTGGATTTGTTTTTCATCACCAGCACGTCGAGGTGAAAGATGTGCAGGTTCAGTGGGTCCTCTTGCGTTTTCACTGACATGTGGGGCCGCATGTGAGCAAATAGACAATGGGCTCCGCGCGTCCGCTGGCTGGCTGAGAAGAGAGATAGAGGAGGGCTGAGCACGGACTGCATGAAATTTGTTCTACGTACCTCGATATAGGCTTGATATAGTGGGGAGGCATGGGCCATAACTAGCATTCACGTCTAGCAGTACGGCACATGCCACCCACACGAACCCCATCCGACACCAATTTTCTTGGAGTCCGTGCTACAGCCATCTCTTCTCCCTCCTGTTTTCTCAGCCATCGCGCGGTGGGCGGGGTGGGGGTTTGCCGATAGTCGGTTTGCTCAACCGCGGTCCCACTTGTAAGTGAAAATGCAACACCGCACGCATTTCCGCTTGAGCAGCGTGCCGGACCAACCGTGTGGGGATGCGACGCGAACACGGCAGGCATTTCCTTTTGAACTCGTAACTTGTAAAATTTGGTTCTGCTCCATGGCGCGACCGATAGATAGAAAATAACGAGTTTTCCTAGAGTAATGAGAAGTTTGGTTCTGGCACCGTTCATGCATGGAGTACGTATGAAAATTATGAAGTTGATGCGAAAGGTAAGATAATTACTGTAGTATCATATACTACTACATGGATTTGACGGAAAGATAAAAATACATACGGATCCATCAACGACATCCTCACGCCCTAGTGTGTCGGGTCACCAACCGATGTGTGAGGAGCAGCGGCGTTGGCGGCGAGCTCAACGTGCTTCTGAACAGTGCCGTCCAAGGTTGCCCTGCGGTCCAAGAAGGCCAGCGTCCTATCGTCCTCCTCTTGCATGTAGTAGTCCTTGTGGACGATTTGCGCGTAGACGTGGGTGATTATGTCGATGGTGTCTTGCTGCGCCAGGCGCTGCGTGACAAACACGACCTCGAGGTGGGCATTCTCCGGTGCGACGGCGGGCAGACGCGGGGCCACCAGTGTGTCGAAGAGGTTGTCACCATAGTGGCCGTTGAGGGTGGCGGGCATCGCAGAGCCTGGGCGCGTCGGCTGGAGGCTTACGTCAAAGTCGTCCGCAAGCTTCTTGACAATGGTGAACTTGTCGAGGAAACCGACGAGGACCTCGTCGAACAAGGAGATGAAGCTGTCGTCCAAGCGGCCCCTCGCCTTGGCAGCCTCAAGCAATACTACCTGGAGACGTTCCTCGGTGCCGGGCCGCAGGCCGGCATCGTGGACCATCTGGCACAGCCAGCTGATGCTCGCGCTCATCGCCTCCTTGGGTCTAGCTTAGCTTCTAGTCAACTGAACTTGCGATTCGAGTGATCACTCTTGCCCTTGGTTAGCGTGCATAGGTGCGTAGGATTTTGTACTACTCCTCAGCCCTCTACTGCACCCGCCTTTGGCTGTATAATAGGTGGGCCAGCCACCCCCTGGGCCCACGTGTCATTCACCCAAAGGCAGTTGCCGTAAGTCAATGAAGTTGCGTCCCCCTCCGTGCCGGTGCAGTATAGTCATCTCACTGGACCTCTAGTTGGGGCCAAACGAGAGAAGTTTGATGTTTACTGGTTTATTGGTCCCCTTTGCATTTTGTGCCAAGTTTTGACCTTTGATTTAACTAATAAAATGTTAATGCATGTAAACAAAAATGTTGTGTACGTCACCTTACGAAAACCAAATAATCCCAAAATACTTAGGCACGGTGCATTAACTCCCTCCTTGTTTTTTATTTCATGACATATCAACCAATGACAGATGTGGGCCGTGCATACTTTCAATGACTTGAGACTACCAAACATGACATGCAGTGTTTAGTTCATTGCATGTAATCCTATTAGTACTCTAGTTAGCAAAAACATTAAGTTCTCTCGCCGATAGGAATAAAACACCATGTATTTATTTATAGAGGGAGTAGTACATTTTTTGTGACATGCATTACTAGATATTGCTAGTCAAATACTAAAATCCAGATGGACGTGGTAGTACTCCTAAATCCAGATGGTGGTGCTACTAGTACTAGTAGTAGTACTACCAATGTAGTAGTAGGAGTACTAGCACTGTACTACCCGTTGGTCAAATTATTACGTGCTGCTCCTCACAGTGAAGTGACAAGACCCTGCGCCGGAGATGACACCTGAGTATAGGCGCCGTGTTCAGCATACCATAGTCAGCCTCACCGTCTGCAATCACTATCATCATGGCTGTAGAGCTAGCCTACTTACAACTAGCCCTATTCGACATAATTTCCCGTGCATAGATGCCCGTGCATTGCACGGAACACCAAGATTGGGGGTGGACGGCTCCGGCAGCGGCCATCACGCCAGATTTTTCCACGACCTTCTAGATGTGGTGGGGAGGAGATAAGGCTGATTGTGAGATACAAGGAGTTGTTTGTAAATAGGGAACAAGTGCGGGCTTCTTTTTGCAAAATGGAGAAGCTTGGTTTGTATGCGTCAGATCTAGATCCGATGGCTATTGGTGAAAGACGGGAGGCACAACATCATCACCAACTCAGGACCTGTTTGATTCGCATGATTTTGAAAACGCAGGAATAGGACACGGCAATATTACAAGTTTCAAACTAATATTACAAATGTTAGGAGTAATGTTGCACCTACGAAGAGGGAATTACTAGGAAGTTTACGTAAGAACTTTTGTTACTTTAGGTGGATGCAGCATTATCGTACAAACTAAAATCCACCGCCCTGACAAGTCACTAATGGGCAAATAAGTTTTCGAGTCTCTGGCCACTTGATGTTTCAAAAAAATCAGCTTCTGCGGAGACTTTGTCATTTAGAGTTAGACGCTTGCGGTGATCAGCACACCATTCATTGTTGCGCCAGAGAACGCCAAACCTCATTACCTTGAGCACACTTGCCTCCAGAACAAAGAACCTGACCAATTTAATCTCAGATGTGCTGCCTTGGTAGTCGATCAAATCAATTTCTGTAAGATGGAGATCAAGGCATTCGATGAGATTGTTATAGTGCAGCACATTTTTCACTTTCAGGTCTTTTTTTATCTGCAAAAGAAGAGAACATATTAGAGCAGCTGGCTGCATAAGATTGTCGTGTCATCAAGAGGTGCCAATATCATTCTCTCATACGATAGGGTTGGCTGGCTAGTGATATTTTCTCTCTCTCTCTCTCTCTCTCTCTCTCTATCTCTGTTTCCTCTCATTTAACTAGGAGCACGTGAAGAGCTTGGGCATTTGTTTCCTTCCACTATGTGGCTGATGCCATATTTCACAAAAGTATGCCACATAATATGCATCGATGTCAAATCAAAAGATTTTGGCACCGCTCTCGCGATGTGAGAGAGTTGGCACCATTGTGCACACAGACCCACATGTATAAACAAATCAATCAAACCAACTACACCAGCCTCTCACTCTCCCAAACAAGTGTTTTTTATTGCCTCAGTCCTCTCTCTCTCCCACGCGGTGTTTTTTCATTGCGTGAGTTAATTTGGCACCGGAGCAAAGTAGGTGATCCAGATTGGGGCACCAGGTGAGAAATGGAGGGGCATCGATACCAAATGCATCACAAGTGAATTTGGCACATGTTTTGGCCTACATAGCCCACTTTTGTACTCCCTCCGTCCCAAAATTCTTGTCTTAAATTTGTCTAAATACGGATGTATCTAGTTACATTTTACTGTTAGATACATCAGTATCTAAACAAATGTAAGACAAGAATTTTGGGACGGAGGGAATACTACATCGTATTTAGTATAAAATTTTGACCATAGATTTACCTAAGAAAATGCTAATGCATTTCACTAAAAATTACACCATTTGAAATTATGTTCAAATACGAATCCAACGATATAGTTCTTAGTGACATGCATTAACATTTTGTCAGTTAAATCTATGGTCAAATTTTGATACTACAAAATTGGAAGAGTAAACCAGGATGGAGGTAGTACTTGCTCTTAGGGTAACCATAGAGTTACTGGAGTAGTCTAAGTTACTTTCCACTATGACTAGCCTGGGCTACTATAGTAGTACATCATAAAAATGATGCAGGTGATCACGTGAGAAAAAAATACTAAAAACATTTCTTTCAGTGCAGTGCTTAGATGTAGTTTTGAACACTACACTTGTCATCGTAATTTGGGGAAATTACGAAAAAATTGAGCTACGTTGTGATTATCGTTTACTTATAGGAAAGAAGTTTCACCTCGATGAGTAGCTTCTCCATGCACGAAAAGCATGTAAGGAATCCAACAACTTGATCCAGATTGGGGCCGATAGATTTTAGTGCTAAGATCTTCACTGTGCGCATGGACTGGGTCAAGCTTGTGGGAATCATTTTCTAGAAGACGGTCGTAAATACATCAAGAAGAAATTAAAAAATGTCAATTTGAAGAAGACGGAGAAGAAGATGAGTGTTGTACCTGAACGACTACGGATCCAATAAAGAGTTCGGAGAATTTGGCAGACGAGTACACCAAGCTGTCAATTTCGGCGCGTCAATGACCCTGATTTTTGTTGGACCTTCTAGATCCGATACAAGCAATCTCTCAAGGAAAGGAGCATTCTCAATGACCACAACGTGGAACAACTGGAGTGATCTCTTCCCAATTGATGTCTTGTTGCGGGGCCAGCAAGACACATAAATCCATCGGAGATTCGTCGAGGCGATGTGGAGCCTAATGAACCCGTGGATCTTCTCAAGACGAAGATACCTAAGCGCAGTAAAGTTACGGAGCAGGTGCTCCATAGCCTTCTTCGAGATGACAACGTCGAAGAGGTCGAGCTGCTTGAGTTGAGGGAGAAGAAGGGCGGGCGCGGCATTAATCTGGAGAAGATAGCAGGAGCTGAAGCTGGCGCGGTGCAGCGTTGGCGTGAGGCGGAGCGCGGATGGCGGCAGAGAGCGACATCGTCTAGCTTCAAAGCTGAGCTCCTCGAGCTGATCTAGGGCGGGGGATAAGAACCACTCATCGAACTTGGGTTGGACCTTGCAGTTGGTACTGAACATGCGGATGTCAAGGCGTCTGGCTGGCCCAGGGTGCGATGAAAGGATCTTGGAAACTGCGGCCATGTGTTTGCAATCCCCGTCGTAGAGGCAGCTGTCGACGGTGAGGTTGAGGAGGACGCAACGCTAGAGGGGGCGCCACCGCCGGGAGAGCAGGGCGGTCCGCACGGCAGATTTTGTGGGGAGGAGGCCGATGATGACGAGCAGCATGTCGTCGGGGAGGTTGCTGATGAAGTCCAGGCTCGCCGGATGCGATTTTGGCTCCAGCCACCTCCGCTTGTTGGCTGCCTCGCCGTCCATCTCAACCGGCGGCGACGCCGGTGTACATGTGTGTTGGTGTGTGTTGTGTGCTTGGTGTGCGCGAGTGCGTCCTTCTGTGCAAGCCGCCGCATAGTGGTGAATTGTGCGTGAGTGCGTCCTTCGCGCGCAAGAAGTTTGTCCTCAATGCGCCCTCAATTTACTAGCATGCGGGGTGCTACCCCAAGTGGTTTCAACTTTGTTTACTTCACCGCGTGTCAGATGGGCCTCTAGTTTACTTATTTTCACCCACTGCCACATGGGCTAGCACACGAAGCTACAGAACATGAGCTGACAAGGCAACATGTGGATTGGTTGACCGGTCAACAAAACAATATACGGAGCTACACGCTGACACAGTGAGTGTATAATCCGTCGGTATAGAGAGTTCGAGTGAGAGGGGAGGCCCGTGAGAGATAGCAGAGAGAGAGAGAGAGAGAGAAACATCTACTCCCTCCGTTCGATAATGTAGTTCCAACATTTTTTAAGTCAAACTTTTGAAACTTTGACCAAGTTTATAAAGAAATTACTTATATCTACAATACCAAAGATAAACGATA
The DNA here is from genome assembly GCF_002162155.2 of Triticum dicoccoides. Taxonomy (NCBI): domain Eukaryota; kingdom Viridiplantae; phylum Streptophyta; class Magnoliopsida; order Poales; family Poaceae; genus Triticum; species Triticum dicoccoides. The sequence goes on along the minus strand of NC_041382.1, from coordinate 154,739,439 downwards.
GTATGAAGTAAGTACATGTTGTGATGAATCTAATGATCGTTCCTGATGTAAATGTTTTTCTCCACATATACCTGGTCAAACTTTTCTGAGGTTTGACTTTTCAAAACATCCATATGCTTATGGACGTGACAGAGTCCCTAGCTAGAGAGAGAGAGAGAGAGAGAGAGTGAAAAAGTGTGTGTGCGTGTGTGAAAGAGACATGGACAACACACGATAAAAGTAGAGAAAAAGTGTGTGTGTGTGTGTGTCTTATGCAAACATATCACACATGCATCTTCGACAACGGAAGCAAGGTGAGGAGATAGTGTGTGCTTGTTTGGAACTGAGAGAGCAAGACCCCTAGCACGTGGCCAAGAGGGGTCTGACAAATAAGGGAGAGAGGTCGAGAGAGACGTACGGAGAAAATGCAGACATGGGGAGGAGAGAGTGTATGTTTGTCATAGAGAGATCCCCTGGAGATCGTGATGGGACTACATGGGTGGGTGATCGAGTGACAAGGTGTGTGCGCGATAGAAGATGCCCCGAGAGATATCGAGATAAACGTATGGATGGAAGGAGACAATACGTGTGTTCCTGATGGCTAGTAAGAGATAATCATACTTAGGAGGGGGGTGCTTGCGCCTATGATGGAGTGAGGGATTATGGTACTTAGGGGGTGCGTGTCACATGGAGAGAGAACAAGGGCGGAGAGTGTTGGATGGGTCTATATGTATAGCGTGAGTGAGACATGTGTATGTGTGAACCAGGGAGATATAAGGCCAGTTTGGCTTGTGTCCTGAGCATCTTTTGCCTGGCCTGGGGTTGTGGCTGGATTTCATGCACGCTTGTTTGGTTGCTACCCTATGAAAAAGAAAGCCCGCCTGGCCTGGGTTCCCTTGCACTTTAATTAGCCCGACTGAACTCCAGACACTGCTAGTAGCCTGGTCTAGGCGACCGATTTCGAATGCCTGGCCGTGCATGGTCATGTGGCCACGAGGCTAACAGCAATGTGGATGGATATTAGCATTAAATAATTGATGCATGGATAGATTGATGGGACGTTGATGCTTTGCCTGGCCCAGGCATGAACCAAACGCTTCAGCACCACACAAGCCTGGCCAGGCAGAAATATTTTACATCTCACGTCCACACCAGGCAGTACCGGCCATCAAGGCATGAGGGTCAGGTCACGAACCAAACTGACCAATAAAGTTTGAGAGAGATTGAGGAGCCCCGATAAGGCTGAGTGGTGCGTCAGATAACTGAGAGGGGGAAAGAGATATTCCATCCGCTCGATAATGCAATGCATGTAAAATTTTTAGAAGTCAAACTTTGGAAACTTTGATCAGGTTTACACAAATGTTATTTATATCTACAATACCAAAGATACATCATACAAAACTACATCTCATGGTGAATCTAATGGTATATGTTTGCCGTACTAGATGTAATTCTTTTTCTCCACGTACATGGTCAAACTTTGTGATGTTTGACTTTTCAATAAATCTATATGTTATGGACCGAGGAGATCGCCTCAGTCGAGACAGATCAAGTGCGTGTGAAGGAGAATGAGTAAGTGTGCAAAAAGAGTATGTGTGTGAAAGAGAAAGTGACAACAAACGATAAATTAGAGAGAGAGTGTGTGTTTTCTTTTCTTATGCGAACATATCACGCATGCATCTCCGAGATGGAAAAGCGAGGAGATACACGAAGATAGCTAGTGTGTGATTGTTTGCAATGGAGAGAGACACCCCTATAGCACATGTCCAATAGAGGTCTGGCCAACAAGGAACAAAGGTCGAGAGGGACACATGGATGGCATGGACGCATGGGGAGGGAGAGAGGGTGTGTTTGTGATAGAGAGATCCCGTCGAGATCGTGAGGGGACTATATGGGTGGGAGATCGAGGGAGTGCGTGCGTGATAGAAAGATGTCCCGAGAGAAATCGAGATAGACCATGCACATGTTTGTGATGGAGACTAAGATTAGATAGTCATATACATATAGGGGGTTCTGTGTGTGCCTACAATTGAGTGAGAGACCATCATACTTGGCTAGCTGGGCATGAGATTGTGTGTGTGTGTGTGTGTGTGATAGAGAGAGAACGAGGGGGAGAGAGAGTTTTAGATGGGCCTATCGAGTGTGAGTGAGATATGCATGTGTATGTGTGACCCAAGTGGATGGAGAGTTTGAGAGAGGGGGGAAGAGCTCCGAGATGACATAGTGGTGCGTGAGAGAGTTACGGGCAAAGAGCCAAGGAATTTGTGTGTGTACGATGAGTGCACCCAAGATATCTAGCTTGGACTAGCTAGAGTATCATACATAGTGTGCGAGAGAGACATATAGATGGTGTATATATGCATGCGAACTAGAAAGACCCCCCCCCCACACACACACAAGGAGAGAGAGAGATGGAAAGAAAGGGAGAGGGACCAACAAGGTTTTTGTGTTGGATGTGTGCGACAGAATTGAAGGTTCCCGACAAGAGAGAGACAGAGAATAGGAGTCCGGGAGAGGGGGAGGTCGCGTTTTATGCATCAAAGACTGATATAAACTTGCATTCAAATATTTAAATTGGAAAACATGTTGTCTGCAATCCACACATGAACGGATATATGCGTATATCAAACAAGTTCATTAATTTGACTTTCAACATGTTCATGGAGTACTATAATACTATTGTAGGATCAAAAGTATGTCTAGAGGGGGGTGATTAGACTACTTGACCAATTAAAAATCTAACCTTTTCCCAATTTTAGTCTTTGGCAGATTTTAGCTATCTTAGCACAAGTCAAGCAATCTTAACACAATTCAAGCAAGCATGCAAAGAGTCTATGAGCAGCGGAAAGTAAAGCATGCAACTTGCAAGAATGTAAAGGGAAGGGTTTGGAGAATTCAAACGCAATTGGAGACACGGATGTTTTTTTCATGGTTCCGATAGGTGGTGCTATCGTACATCCACGTTGATGGAGACTTCAACCCACGAAGGGTAACGGTTGCGCGAGTCCACGGAGGGCTCCACCCACGAAGGGTCCACGAAGAAGCAACATTGTCTATCCCATCATGGCCATCGCCTACGAAGGACTTGCCTCACTAGCGGTAGATCTTCACGAAGTAGGCGATCTCCTTGCCCTTACAAACTCCTTGGTTCAACTCCACAATCTTGTCGGAGGCTCCCAAGTGACACCTAGCCAATCTAGGAGACACCACTCTCCAAGAAGTAACAAATGGTGTGTTGATGATGAACTCCTTGATCTTGTGCTTCAAATGATTGTCTCCCCAACACTCAACTCTCTCTCACATGATATGGATTTGGTGGAAAGAAGATTTGAGTGGAAAGCAACTTGGGGAAGGATAGAGATCAAGATTCATATGGTGGGAATGGAATATCTTGGCCTCAACACATGAGTAGGTGGTTCTCTCTCAGAAAATGTGTATTGGAAGTGTAGGTATGTTCTGATGGCTCTCTCCACGAATGAAGAGTGGGTGGAGGGGTATATATAGCCTCCACACAAAAACTAACCGTTACACACAATTTACCAATCTCGGTGAGACCAAATTGAGAAACTCGGTCGGACCGATTTAGCAAACCTAGTGACCGTTAGGATTTTCGGTGGGACTGAGATGCAACTCGGTAGGACCGATATGGTTAGGGTTAGGGCATAACGCAATCTCGGTGTGACTGATTACACAAACTCGGTGGGACCGATTTTGGTAATAAGCTAACCAAAGAGTTGGTCAGGTAAACTCGGTGGGACCGATTTGCTCATTTCGGTGGGACCGAAATGTTACAAAAGGGAAACAGAGAGTTTACATTGCAATCTCGATGGGACCGATCGCTCATCTCAGTAGGACCGAAACATTATGAAGGGAAACAGAGAGATTACAACCCCATCTCGGTGTGACCGAGATCCCTATCGGTGAGAGCGATTTGCCTAGGGTTTGTGGTAGTGGCTATGACATCTGAACTCGCCGAATAGAAAGAATCGGTGGGGCCGAGTTTGACTTTTGGTTTAGGTCATATGTGGATGTGGGAAGGTAGTTCAGGGTTTTGGAGCATATCACTAAGCACTATGAAGCAAGAACCTCATCAAGCAACACCTTATCCCTCCTTGATAGTATTGGCTTTTCCTATAGACTCAATGTGATCTTGGATCAGTAAAATATAAAATGTAGAGTCTTTAGCTTTGAGCTTGAGCCAATCTTTTTGTCCTTAGTATTTTGAGGGGTCCACTTTCCTCATCCATGCCATGCCATTCATTGAGCTTTTCCTGAAATATTAATCTTGGAATAATGTTAGCTCAATGAACTATATGTTTTTAGGAATTACCAAAACCACCCAGGGATAGTTGCACTTTCAATCTCCCCCTTTTTGGTAATTGATGAAAACATATAGATCAAAGCTTCGACGAATGATAATAAGAGTGAAAAACATTGTCGCTTTGAGAAGTATGTGAAAAGCAAGAGCTCCCCCTAAATTTGTGCATAGTTTATGATTTGCTTTGGACTGCAAATGCACAGAGAGTTAGGCTCATGGGTTACTCTTCAATGTCACATACATCTTGGTGGAGCGCTCAAAATGATAATAATTAAATACATGCACTCATCACCAAGCAAAGTGAATGATCATATAGGGATAAAATGATAATGTCATCCAACAAGCATTAATGTAGCATATGATAAAACACACGCGATCATCTAAGTATCACACAGACAGAAAGTATCTCAATCAAGCATATAAAGTTCAACCACCAAAGCAAGAGAGAATAAAAAAGCAACACTCTCTCTCTCTCTTTGGCAACAAGTTACCAAAAAGTTCATAGAAAAATGCATAGCACTAAATTGTCTCTCAGGCTTGGTCTTCAGGTGGTGGTGTCCAGAGAACTCCAAGAACGAAGGCTTCAGTCGATGTAGATGGAGCTGTTGGAGTAGGTGCTGGAGCTTGTGGCACTGAAGCTGTAGCTGGTGCAGATGAAGTGGCTCTGGTGTCTATTACTGGCACTGAAATTGACCTCTAAGCTCTAGGCACTCTGGCAAATGCCTCAGTGGTTGTCTTGCCCTTCCTCTCCTGCATATCATCCTGAAGTTGCTCCACAACAGACTGGATCTCAGTTATCTTCACATCCATGTCATAGAACTTCTGCTCCATGATCCTTTCCAAGCTCTCCTGGTTTTGATTCAGGGTGGCCAGCCCTTTCTCAATCCTTAGAGTGGATGCAATCAAGTAGCCAAGCTGATCTTGCCTGCTCTTCAGAAGATACTGAGATGCCTCTTCCATGGTTGGCATCTTTGCAGCTTTCTCAGCCTTTGCCTTCTCCCTCTTTGCTTGAGCGTGCACAGAAGATGGTTCATCCTCATTCATAACCACTTGGTTGTCCTCAAAGTCTGGATAGATAGGCATGTGCTCCTTGTCCAACAAGTATGTACCAGTGCCCATCTTGGAGTTAATCAACTCCTGGATCTGTGGTGCATACCCATAGCTTCTCTTTTGGTCAGCAGTTGTCCTCTTGATAGTTTCAACTATAAGACGCATGACCTTGAACTTTTGTGGCACATCAAATATATGTAGCAGATTGATGGAGTGGCCTCTGATCATTCTGTGATCACCAGACTTGGGCAAAAGAGTGTGCCTGAGGATCCAATTGATAGTAGGCAGTCCTGACAGCAGGTGTTTCACTGATCCAAATTGGTGAGTCTCAAGATCTGCATCAGGAATCTCCTTGTACATTCTAGCCATGAAGTTGTGATCCTTCTTCTTCTTGGCATAGACATCCAAGTCATCTTCATTCTCCTCAGGAGCATTGATCAATTGAGCCCATTCTACTACTGTTGACTGGTATCTAGTGCCTTCAGACATCCAGACTATCTTGCCATCTAGGTAGAAGTGAGCTGTGGAGTAGAACTGCATGATAAGCTCATCATTCCACTTTGTGAGCTTCTGAGCCACAAACTCATCAACTCCACAAGCCTTGAAACTGTCATATACTCCTGGATAGTGTTCTTCATTCTCTCCTTGATGTACTCCCAGTTGACCCATCTCATGTCACATACTATTGGTTTCTTGTCAAGCAACACTGTCTCATAAAAATTCTGATGTTCTTTGGTATGGAATATGTAGTCCACAGCAGTTCTCCTTCTGGTGGCATATGGATCTGACTCTCTCCATAGCCTCAATCCTGAGTCCTTCCTGATCTTCATGTTTTCTGCTACAGGATGAGCATCATTATGATCTAGAATTTTTGGCTTTAACTTCCTCAAAACATGTGTCTCATCATCTTCTTCTTCAGCAACAGTTTCAGGCACTGGGGCCTTGTTTTTCTCAGTAGCTGGAATGTTCCTGGTACTCCTCTTTGATGCAGTTTTGGGTTTTGGAGCAGCTGGCTTGGGAGCTTCTTTGGGCTTAGATGAAGCAGCCCCTGATCTTATAGCATCTCTCATAAGTTTCTGTGCCTTAGGTGCTGGTGCAGCATCTTCTTCCTCTTCCTCTTCAGAGTCTCTCATCATAGATGGCTTTCCAATTACTCTGGCCATGGTCTTCTTGACCCTCTCTTTCCTCTTATTGCCATCTCCAGCTTCCTTGGGTTCAAGAGTGAGCTCCATTTTCTCACCTGTGGCAACTTTCCTAGGTTTAGACATTGGTTGTCTTATTGCTGGCCTCTTGGTCTTCAGACCTGGCTTAGTTGCAGCAGCAGTGCTATATTCCTTTTTAAGCACTTTCTTCTTGGAAGTGGCCTCATCCTCAACTGCCACATAGTCTTCATCCTCAGATTCAGAAATTTTCTTCTTTCTGGCCTTGGTGGCAGCTTTTGGCAAGTTGTTGGGTGTGCTCCTGCTTCCATCATCTGAGCTGCTAGAGGGACTAGTGCCCTCACTCATGTGAACCTGCTTCTCAGACTTGTTCTGACTGTCACTTTGACCAAACATAATGCAATCTCTGAAAGCTGACCCTATGAATAGATTATAGATGAGGTAGAGTGGATGAGCATCATAAAATATAGAGGTTTTTGCAAAAGAATGAATCAAAAACTTAGTTTTAGTTTTCCTCGGAAAGAATTTTGGATCAACCGATTTGTAAACTCGGTGACACCGAAGGAGCTGTTGGAACCTAAACTAGTGAACTCGGTCAGATCGAGTCACAGTTTGGTGGCACCGAGACTGCTAGGGTTTCACAAAGTCCTGAACTCGGTCACACCGATTTTCAATTCTCAGTCAGACCGAGAATCACATGTTCAATGGCCTGAGCCGAATCGGTGGTACCAAGTTCCACAACTCGGTTGGTCCAAGATGGTTTCAGCGGAAACCTAACCCTAAATTTTCAAATCATCTTTAATCTATGGAGTGTTTTTGACTGGATAAGATAGTTTCAATCGTGGCAAGATTCATGGCGAACACAATGTGCTAGGAATCAGATAAGGATAGCACAGTGATCAAGTTCATACCCTAGTTCGGCGATGAACTCGCTACGGCGGCAACGGCGGGGATGATTCCCGTTGACGGCGGCAGAGACTAGCGGCAGGACGCAACTGGCGACGAGGAGGACGATCCGGAGACCCTGGAGGCAGAGCGGGCTAAGCGCGGGTGAAAGAGTTCGGAGAAAATTTCCAAAAATTTTCCCGTGGGTATATATAGCCCGACCCTGTCGGTATGACCGAGTGGAACAACTCGGTGGCACTGAGACGCATAACTGCAAGCAGTTGCTGCAACTCGGTGTGACCGAAAAGTTCAAATCGGTTGCATCGAGATTGAAAACCTAGATCGACTTCGTGATCTCGGTATGACCGAAATTGGTGAATCGGTCAGACCGAAACCCACAAAGAAGTTTTGGAAGTTTAAGTCTATGACGAATCGGGGACTCCGAGTGCTCCTCACACAGAGTGGTTAGAATCTAACTTGATCAAATTTTGTGATGTAGCATGAATAGAGTTTGAGACGAGAAAAGCATAGATAGCTAGAGAAGGTTCTTAGGCATTCTTGTCCATCCACTTGGCAAGAGAAAAAAACAAACCAATCAATCAAAACAACAAGTGGATGTCCTTGAATGAGTAAATTATGAAACCAACATGCTCACACAATAAAATGGCAATTGAAATATGTGGAAAAGCATGCACAACCAATTCTAGCATCTATCAAGCAATTGGCGATGACTAGGTCATCTATATATGAGTATATTGACTTAGGAGTCAAATGAGAACATTTGATCATAGGTCATACTCATTGTTTAAGCACAAGTGGGGTTACCACCTTTACATAAAGTGTTGTTGTTTTCACACCATTAGAGTTGCTTTAGCTCAATTCTTAGAGTAAAGCTCCCCCTAGATGTGAGATCCCCCCTAAGAGGGATGAACTAACCTTGGGTTTTGTCGATGATGACTTCATGTAGATGTTGAAGATGTGGATGCTCAATGTTGATGTAGATCATTTGGAGCTATCCTTTGGAGTGAGTTGCACTTTCAATACCTACACGGGTTAGTCCCACAAGGAACAAACAAGGATATCCATAGGCATAGAGTGATGCACACACAAGATGATGTCTATGAAAGCTTTAGGTTGCCTTGTCCCTTGTCTTACCAACAAGAGGGTTTGTGACTCCTTGAACTAATGCAAGATGTGGAATTTGATTGCACTCGTTCTTGCCAAAATGATAAGAGTGAAGTATGTTGGCAGAGTCACCCTCAAGAACTCTCTAGTTCTTGTTCTTCGGGATCCACACCATCTTGATGGGAATCCTCGGAGTTGTAGTTGTACTTGATGAAGTGGAACTTGATGTAGTCTTGGGAACCCACTTGACCAAGGCCTTAGGAGCTTCTTCAAATGCATCAATTTCCTCTTGAAGCTTGTCCTTGCCTTTTTGCTTGTGGTCTTGTGGTGAAAGATCATCTTGAGCTTGTGTCCCTTTGAAAGAAGTAGGATCATACTTCTCTTGTTGAGGAACAAACTTCGTCTTGGGGTATTGATCTTCTTCCCACTCAACTCCATTGGCATTGAACTTTCGTTCAAAACCAACACCTTGGTTCTTCCAATGCCTTCCTTGCTTGCGTACAGTTTCCTCGAATTGCTTACTCCCGGCAAGGCTCTTGTAAACACCTTTCTCTATAATTCCCTTCAATAAGCTATTTTCTTGCTCAAGTGTAACTTGGCTAAGAGAATCATTAGTGGAATCAAGAGAACTACTAGAAGCAACAACATTGGATTTAGCATGATTATTGTTACTACTAGAGGAAGAATCTTTCTTGGTCTTGTTACTAGACTTGACTTGAGGCATGTAAGTGGATAAGAGTAAATGCTTGGCAATGTAAGAAGAACTTTTCTTGCGAAGATCATCATTGATTGCCTTCAAGAACTCATGCTCTTGCTCAAGGTTGAGCTTTTCAAAACGTAATTTCTCATGAGTCCTTAAAAGTTCTCGATGATCTCCTAAGATAGTTTCATGAGCTAACTTAAGAGTGTTTAGTTCTTTAGTTAGAGACTCAATCTTGTCCTTATCATTGTCATTCGTTTCATCTTGATTAGCATGATTAATTGACGTTTCATCATAGTATTCATCACTAGAGTTGTCAACAAGTAAATCATCATCACCTAACAAGTCATCTTCATCACTATTGAAATCAACATACTTGGGGTGTGATACCTTTGGACCTTTGGCCATGAAGCATCTTCCAATTCCTTCATTTGGTGAATCAAATATGTCATAGGAGTTGGTTGACACAAGTGCTAGACCGGAAACACCTTCATCTTGAGTATATTCGGAGTCGGAGTGATAGCTTCTCTCGGAGTGATTGTCGGAGTCGGAGCCGGATACCCATTCACCAACATGAGCTTGATGTCTTCGTTTTGTGTAGCTCCTTGATGACTTGTCCTTTCTTTCCGAATCCTTGCTTCTCTGTGAGTATCTTCGTTCATAACGATCATCTCTACTCCTTCTTTCTCTAGGTGGTGATTCTTCTCTTCTACTTCTTCTTTTTGGAGAATCTTCTCTTCTTTTGTGGGGTGTTGTACACTCATTGGAATAGTGTCCGGGCCTTCCATAATTGTAGCAGTTTTGCTCTCGACTAGAAGATCTTTTGTCATTGTAGGACCTTGTCTTGGAGCTTCTCTCTTTGCTTCTACTCTTGTAGAATTTGTTGAAGTTCTTCACCATTAAGCTCAATTCTTCATTGGAGGTTTGTTTCTTACTTGATGATGTGGGGGCTTCGCATGAGGCTTTGTAAGCACCACTTGATTTGTTGTGAAGTTCCTCCTTATCCTTGAGTGACATCTCATGAGCAACAATTCTTCCAATGACTTCCGTTGGCTTGAGATCTTTGTAATTGGGCATCACTTGAATCAATGTGCACACGGTATCATATTTTCCATCCAAGACTCTTAGGATATTCTTGATGATGAATCTGTCGGTCATCTCTTCACTTCCTAAGCCGGCAATCTCATTTGTGATAAGAGCAAGCCTAGAGTACATTTCAGCGACACCTTCACCATCCTTCATTTTGAACTTGTCAAGTTGACTTTCAAGCACATCCAACTTGGATTCCTTGACGGAGTTGGTACCTTCATGCATGTCAATCAAAGTATCCCAAATTTCCTTTGCATTCTCAAGACGGCTGATTTTGTTGAATTCTTCGGGGCACAATCCGTTGAAGAGGATATCACAAGCTTGAGTGTTGTATTGCAGCATTTTCAACTCTTCTGCGATGGCTTCACGATTCGGTTCTCTCCCATCAAAGAATTCACCTTCAAGCCAATACACACAATAGCCCAAACGGCGTGGTTATGTCCAAGAATATGCATTTTCATCTTATGCTTCCAACTAGCAAAATTAGTACCATCAAAGTAAGGACCTCTATGGTGATAATTTCCCTCGCTAGATGCCATACTCTCCTAGGTTGTGAAACCAAGGCTATGACCACCAAAAGCTATGGAAATCAAAGCAAATGGAGACCAAGGCTCTGATACCACTTGTAGGATTGAAAGTATGTCTAGAGGGGGGGTGATTAGACTACTTGACCAATTAAAAATCTATCCTTTTACCAATTTTAGTCTTTAGCAGATTTTAGCTATCTTAGCACAAGTCAAGCAATCTTAACACAATTCAAGCAAGCATGCAAAGAGTCTATGAGCAGCGGAAAGTAAAGCATGCAACTTGCAAGAATGTAAAGGGAAGGGTTTGGAGAATTCAAATGCAATTGGAGACACGGATGTTTTTGTCGTGGTTCCGATAGGTGGTGCTATCGTACATCCACGTTGATGGAGACTTCAACCCACGAAGGGTAACGGTTGCGCGAGTCCACGGAGGGCTCCACCCACGAAGGGTCCACGAAGAAGCAACCTTGTCTATCCCATCATGGCCATTGCCCACGAAGGACTTGCCTCACTAGTGGTAGATCTTCACGAAGTAGGCGATCTCCTTGCCCTTACAAACTCCTTGGTTCAACTCCACAATCTTGTTGGAGGCTCCCAAGTGACACCTAGCCAATCTAGGAGACACCACTCTCCAAGAAGTAACAAATGGTGTGTTGATGATGAACTCCTTGCTCTTGGGCTTCAAATGATAGTCTCCCCAACACTCAACTCTCTCTCACAGGATATGGATTTGGTGGAAAGAAGATCTGAGTGGAAACCAACTTGGGGAAGGCTAGAGATCAAGATTCATATGGTGGGAATGGAATATCTTGGCCTCAACACATGAGTAGGTGGTTCTCTCTCAGAAAATGTGTATTGGAAGTGTAGGTATGTTCTGATGGCTCTCTCCACGAATGAAGAGTGGGTGGAGGGGTATATATAGCCTCCACACAAAAACTAACCGTTACACACAATTTACCAATCTCGGTGTGACCGAATTGAGAAACTCGGTCGGACCAATTTCGCAAACCTAGTGACCGCTAGGATTTTCGGTGAGACTGAGATGCAACTCGGTAGGACCGATATGGTTAGGGTTAGGGCATAATGCAATCTCAGTGTGACCAATTACACAAACTCGATGGGACCGATTTTATTAATAAGCTAACCAGAGAGTTGGTCAGGTAAACTCAGTGGGACCGATTTGCTCATTTCGATGGGACCGAAATGTTACAAAAGGGAAACAGAGAGTTTACATTGCAATCTCGGTGGGACCGATCGCTCATCTCGGTAGGACCGAAACGTTACGAAGGGAAACAAAGAGATTACAACCCCATCTCGGTGTGACCGAGATCCTTATCGGTGAGACCAATTTTCCTAGGGTTTGTGGCAGTGGCTATGACATCTGAACTCGGTGGCGCCGGATAGAAAGAATCGGTGGGGCCGAGTTTGACTTTTGGTTTAGGTCATATGTGGATGTGGGAAGGTAGTTGAGGGTTTTGGAGCATATCACTAAGCACTATGAAGCAAGAACCTCATCAAGCAACACCTCATCCCTCCTTGATAGTATTGGCTTTTCCTGTAGACTCAATGTGATCTTGGATCAGTAAAATATAAAATGTAGAGTCTTGAGCTTTGAGCTTGAGCCAATCTTTTTGTCCTTAGTATTTTGAGGGGTCCACTTTCCTCATCCATGCCATGCCATTCATTGAGCTTTTCCTGAAATATTAATCTTGGAATAATGTTAGCTCAATGAGCTATATGTTGTTAGGAATTACCAAAACCACCCAGAGATAGTTGCACTTTCAACTGTACGACATGCTACTCGATTGAGGTGTTCAATTTTGGATTTAGTTCACTATTTTGACCTACTGAACGAGCTATTTCATTGAATCGAGATATTTCATTTTGGGTTTGAGTCGCATTTTTGAGTGGGTCAACTATTTGTCATATAGTAAGTCGCTAGCAACGAGCATGTAAAAACACATTACTCCCGAGCATCATCTCTCCATCTAAGAAAGAAGTGGCAAGCTAATATTTCCAAATTTGATCCGAATCGACTTGGTAAGGTAGACGTGGATGCTCGTTCTCCCAAAATTTGAACGAACCATTAAACAGCCTCTCTGCTCGGTGGAATTCGCCCAAGCAAGTAAATGGGAGATGTGAAATTACCGTCCTATGTGGGACACGCATCAATTGGCCCGTTGTACATCAAGGGTAGGTTCGTAACTTCATCCAAGCATGCCTTCTCCTCGGCCGAAATGACATGTGCCGAATAGTTCATAAACCATGTTTGGCAAAACACGCTCTCCTAGCCCGAAATAGCTCGCGCCCACTATTTCAAAACACGCTCTCCTCGCCCGAAATCACTCACGCCTACTATAGTTCAAAACATGCCCTCCTCGCTCGAAATCGCTCCCGCCCACTATTTGGGGAGAAGTGAAGTTACTCTACTATCCCCGACCCTCAGTACACAGACCCAAGCCGAGAAACCTATATGCAAGGGTAGAACTGTAACTCCCCCTCACATTTCAGACAAATGCGTCCATATGACATGGTTCCACTCCCCTCCCAATCCCCCCCGCCACCCCATTCATACCTCGTGGGCACCAAATCACCTTTTCCCCGGGAAGCTCCCTTCTCCCGAGCCACGAAACCTCAGCCCCACCTCCATGGCGCCCCCCACCACACCAATTTCACAGCCGCCCTCCTCCCTAATGCCGAAGACGCTGTCCATTTGCCGTCGTGCACTGGTCGTGTGCCTCTTACTCCGTGCTACTGGTGTTGCCTCGATGACGGCCGCATGAACCATACCGGAGCCAATTCACCCTCGCCGTTGTTCACGGTGCCGGAGCGGCTCCAACTTAGGATCCGTCCAGAGTCCCGGCGCTGCTTCCGTGTAGCCATCGACTGTCGCGACATCGCTCTTTCCCTGCCGCCGGTCGCCACCGCAACCGCGCCGTCCTCACCGACTCGGCAGCTGGACCTTCCTACTTCACCATGCTGCCAGATAGGTCGCATCCTCATCTCAAATCACTTTATTTAGGCGTCAGTTGTCTGGATTTTTATTCTGGGCCAATCGATTCCCAATGGGAAGTAGAACCCCTCGAGGCGATGGAGATCCTAGGCTGCTGGTTGGATGGTGTCTAACATAAGGGTGCGGGGCCGCAAGTTCGCCGCGGAAGCAGCGCTTAGATGGCTATCTTTTACAGTTGCGTGGGTTGAAGGTACTGTCGCCGCCGGATCTGGATGACAGGGAGTCTTTGTGGATTGGCCCGGGGGCGGCGCAACCACGGTAGTGCAGTGGGGCGGGGAGCGGGGTTTCGGCCGGGGCCACGGACGGCGGAGGCAGGCTGCTTTGCCATTGGTCGCTAGCTCTTTGGGGAAGACGGCTAGCCATCCGGCATAGATCAGACAGTACCAAAATAAAATAAAATCGTGTGACCCCAATTTAGTCTTTAGTCAACAAACGTGTGACCACTCTCGTACCTTGTTGTTGATCTCTTAGTGTATTTCTTCAGATCAAAGAGATATGTCGTTCTTAACATTATGTGTTATTTGCATCTTCAGACACACCATCTTCCGACTCACCGCAGCTGCTCCAACAAGGGAAGCGTACATCAGAAGGGAGCTATAGTCCCCACTCAACAGTTCCCTGCATCGAATGCGCGTGCCTGACATGGACAGCCACAACAACTGCAGGGCCATCGACAAGTCAGCACATGATGCTCACTCCTATGGATGGCAGCCAGATAGGTTGTACCCTCATCTTACTTGTGTGCAACATTTATGGCTTTGTTATTCATCTAAGCATGGAAAATAGATAATCACATTTCACTGTATATTCATGCTGATCTCTTACGGGTCTTGTTCAGGAGTTAACGCTGTTCCATAGTTCAGCTAAGATACTTGTTCTTTAGGTAACGTTGTTCCATAGTTATCATCCATTAGCCAATGCTATCCCACAGGCTGGTGATTATAGTATTATACCACTTCTAGTATTACCTATGTTGTTCTTTAATACTTTTGTGTGCCATCTAGTTAATCTTGAGTACAAACGATACATATTCTGTAGCTTTCATCTGTGTTCTCCCTTTAGTTTATGAGACCTGTTGCTGCTAGTTAACCCCAGTCCTACTATTTATGTCATCTCCTATAGGCACTCATTACATAAATCTAACTACTAGTTGTCTTCCATGCATGTAAGATATAATTGCACACACTGATATATCCACAAGAACCTCACGGAGCAATGTAAAGGCCAATAAACTTGATGTCAATGATACCCAATATGATGGAACATGTAAAGGCAGTTCTTTAGAAGACTTGCAGAAAGATGATGAATCCTCTTCACCCCACAAGGTCCTTGCTCTAACTTGGCCTATGATATGGGTACAACATGCATATAATGCACTGGAGTGTATCTACTCTGTTGCAATGCCATGTGCTTAGCATGCTGATCATGCATGTAAATATGTCATGCCTTCCTGTTTTTCAGTACCTATTCCATTCATGATAACATGTTTTCAAATTCAAGTAATGTCATTCTACTCTATCACAATGCCATCTGCTTAATTTGGACATCATGCTTCTGAATATCTTATGCATTGTTATTCACCAGTATGTACTTCATCTGTCTACCATACCATGTTTTTTTACATTGAAGTGATGTTCTAGTGCTCTGTTGCAATGCCATCTTATTTTCCCAATCATACACGTGTATGTTGCCTTAGTTATTTCTTTACGTATTCTGCTAGCATACAGTTTTACATTCAACTAGTGTTTTTTTTGCTATGTTGTCCTGTCGTATCCCTAGCTCTTACACCATACTCCCTCCGTCCGGATTACATGTTGCCGAAATGGATAAAAAAGGATGTATCTAGAACTGAAATATGCCTAGACCCATCCATTTTTTTCTGGATGGAGGGAATACATGTCAATATGTCATGCCTTTCTATTCTTTAGTACCTATTCCATCTCTCTGCTGTCGCATGTTTTATAATTAAAGCACCATTCTTCTATACAAGGCATGCAAGGGGAAGACGACTATGTTAGAATCTGAAGGGTTACAAACAAGGCCTTTGCAAAAGATCCAAACGCCAGGAGATAATAAACCAACTCTAGTTTTTATAGATACTGCTCCAGCACAGAGAAACCCAACTCCTACTGATAATAAGCAGATTCAAGTGGCCAAAGAACTAGTCCGCTCCAGTCCAGCAAAAATATGTCAACTCAATTCTAAGAAGCGTGTGCGTATCCTTGCATCATGAAATTTTATAGCATGCTGATCATATTTTCTACATGTTTCTTACCCATCTCTCTTTTAGAAAATAAGCTTAAGAGATAGAAGAATTTCTGCAATGGTATCGTTTATGAGGAAAGATTCTTGCAGGAATTTTCTGTGCTCCAATGTAGATGTAAGTACCTGTTGTATATCACTATATTTTTACATCAACATGTATTTTGTTAATCAGCGTGAATCCAACCTTTATCTGATCTAAATTTAGTTGTAGCAAAATGTATGATTAAAGGCCACAATGTTGATTTTTAGGAAAACTTCCTGGTAGTTTTGCATCCTGAGCTGCATGAGTGTACTATCTCATATCAGTGGGTTTGAATACTTTGGTTCTGCAGTGGGTTTTTTTAGTGTTTTTTTACTGTGTTGTCCTGTCGTATCCCTTGCTCTTACACCATACTCCCTCCGTCCAGATTAGATGTCGCAGAAATGGATAAAACTGGATGTATCTAGAACTGAAATACGCCTAGACCCATCCATTTATTTCCAAATGGAGGGAATACGTGTCAATATGTCATGCCTTTCTATTCTTCAGTACCTATTCCATCTCTGTTGTAGCATGTTTTATAACTGAATCACCATTCTTCTATATAAGGCATGCAAGGGGAAGACGGCTATGTTAGAATCTGAAGGGTTACAAACCAGGTCTTTGCAAAAGATGCAAACGCCAGGAGATAATAAACCAACTCCATTTTTCATAGATACTGCTCCAGCATAGAGAAACCCAGCTCCCACTGATAATAAGTAGATTCCATTGGCCAAAGAACTAGTCCGCTCCAGTCCAGCAAAAGAATGTCAACTCCATTCTAAGAAGCGTGTGCGTATCCTCGCATCATGAAATTTTATAGTATTATGATCATATGTTCTACATGTTTCTTACCCATCTCTCTTTTAGAAAATAAGGTTAAATGATACAAGACTTCCTCCATTGGGATCGTATTCGAGGAAAATATCTTGCGGGAATTCTCTGTGCTCCAATGCTGATGTAAGTACCTGTTGTATATCACTATATTTTTACATCAGCATGAATTTTGTTAATCAACGTGAATCTAACCTTTATCTGATCTAAAATTAGTTGTAGAAAAATGTTAAAGGCGCCAATGTTGATTTTTGTAAGGAAAACTGCCTGGTAGTTTTGCATATTAAGCTGCATGAATGTACTATCTCATATCACGCACATTACTGAATTGTAGTGCTTCTCTGGTTGCCCATTCATTCATTGTGTCAATGTTGCTTTCGTATTACCTTACCTGGCTGATGATAGCTGTGCCATATTGTGTTAATTTGGTGTAGGCTAGTTGCCCAAACGTTCGTTGAGTCAATGTTGCTTTCCTATTATCTGACTTGGCCAATGATAGCAATGCTAGTGTGTTAATTTTGTGCAGGCTGCTGAAGATAAGAAGACAAACTCTGAAAATAGCAAGGCAACCCCATTGTTTCTTTCCAGTAAATCTAGGCCAGGTAATATGGCAATAACTCAGGATTAATCTGTTTGATTCCCGTCCTAATTTATGTTATGATGCAGTGGTCGAGACACTCTCCACTATCAATAATACAAACTTGCCAAAATCGCCATCTGAATCTGTTCAATATCCTCTGTCTCGAATGCAACAGAATAAATGTATGTTTGTGAACCAAGTAATGGCTGAAGCAATGATGGAAAAGGTGGATGAATCAGAGGTGCAGAGTCGTGCGGCACAACAACTGATCAATGTTTTCAGTGACAATGTAGCAAAGCAGCAAGAACTTGCCCACATTCTTATGGGTGTCATCTGTGCTGAGGTTGCAGATTGTGGCGTTGTAGATGGTTAGGTTCTGCTCATTTATTTGCACAGGCATCAACCTTTGATTTCCCAGTGGATGTAATTTCCTGTAATATATGTTGGACGTGCAACGTTATTCCCTGTATGCCATACCTTTGCTTGATCGGTTTTGGTCCTGTGCATAATTGCTCGTCGTAATGGGCTCAAATTATCTAATTTGGCCTAAAGACATGAACGAACTTTAGTGGGCCCATTAAGTTAATGGGCCATTACTAGGCCAAAAGTTAATGGCCGACCCTCTTACCTCCCGGGTCGTTAACAGGCTGTTACTAAATTTGGGCTACATATGGCCCAACTATACCGTAGGCCTTTAGCAGGTCGAAAGAGACAGCAGGCTTGTACTGGACCATGAAGAGCATGGGCCGCTAAGAGGCTGAAAGTCAGGTCGTATTGTAAACGGCCCAACTGTCTTGTGGGCCTTTCGCAGGCCGAAAGAGAAACTGGGCTAGTATTGGACCATGAAGGGCATGGGCCGTTAAAAGGCCAAAACTAAGGTCCGACTACAAATGGCCCAACTCATTTATGGTCCGTTAACAGGCCGAAAGGCACACAGGGCTGGGAATTGGCCCAACACTTAAATGGGTAGCTAAAAGGCTAAAACTCAGGTCTGACTACAAATGGCCCAACTGATTTATGGGCCGTAAACAGGCTGAAAGTGACAACGGGCCAGAAATTGGCCCAACACTTAAATGGGCCGCTAAAAGGCCGAAACTCAGGTCCAACTACAAATGGCCCATCAGATTTATGGGTCATCAACAGGCTGAAAGACACACCGGGCCGGAAATTAGCCCAACACTTAAATGGGTCGCTAAAAGGCCGAAAGATGTACATCCTGAAAATTAGCCCATCCATTAAATGGGCCGTTAACAGGCTAAAATCTCATCGCGCTGATATTGAGCCCAAATATATAGCGGGCTGTTAACGGGCTCGAACTGACGATGGGCTGCAATGGTGTCAAATCTTTAACGGGCCGTTGACGGGCCGAATTGGCACATCACGTATGGGCCGTGGGCTTAAATGGACCTGACACAAGTAGGCCTTATATGGGCCGGCCTGCTAATTTTTACTGGGCTGGCCTTTTTCACTGGAATGGGCCACTGTTGGGTCGTGCCACATGTCGACCTATCATAGGCGCCTCCTGTCCAATGAGTGAATGACATCTATCCCAACGGTGAGGCAACACGTGTTTCCTTCGGCCAATCAGAATTTTACACGTGGAAATTTCCCATTGGTCAGGGCTGTTAACGGGTTATCGGATCCAAAATCCGACCCGATAGCTTAACGGCGTTCCGTTACGGTGGATGCCACGTGTCGGTCACCCTTGACGAAAGCACTTCTGTGACACGCGATTTATCGTCATGGAAGTGGACACTTCCGTGATGATAATTTTGGTAATGTCATGGAACACTTCTACGACAGCACAGATATGACTATCTTGATTCTGTCATAAAATCATCATGGATGTACATGCATGACAAAAAACGTGACCTACTGTGACAAACACGTATCATCACAGAAGTGTTTTTTTTGTAGTGAGTGCATCCATTGCATGGCAATCCCTACTCACTCACATTGATATCTATTGATGGGCATCTCCATAACCCGTTGATATGCCTAGTTGATGTGAGACTATCTCCTTTCTTTTTATCTTCTCCACAACCACTTTATTCTATTCCACCTATATGAAACGATTGCTTGGCTTGTCGTCGGGGTTGTGCATGATTTGAATATTTTGTGTGGTGAAGATGGAGCATATCTAGACTATATGATTTTGTAGGGATAGCTTTCTTTGGCCATGTTATTTTGAGAAGACATGATTGCTTTATTAGTATGCTTGAAGTATTATTGTTTTTATGTCAAATGATAGACTATTGCTTTGAATCACTCGTGTCTTAATATTCATGCCATGATTGGATTACATGATCAAGATTATGCTAGGTAGCATTCCACATCAAAAATTAACTTTTTTATCATTTACCTACTTGAGGACGAGCATGAATTAAGCTTGGGGATGCTGATACCTCTCCGTCATATCTATAATTTTTTATTGTTCCATGCCAGTATTCTACAACTTTCATATACTTTTGGCAACTTTTTATACTATTTTTTGGGACTAACATATTGATCCATTGCTCGGTGCCAGTTCCTGTTTGTTGCTTGTTTTTTGTTTCACAGAATACCCATATCAAGTAGAGTCCAAACGGGATAAAACCTTACGTAGATTATTTTTGGAATATATGTGATTTTGGGGAAAAAGAATCAACGTGAGACGATGCCTGAGGGGGCCACAAGGACAGAGGGCGCGCCCCTGGTCCTTGTGGCCACTCTGTAAGGCGGTTGGTTCCCTTCTTCGGGTGCAAGAAAGCTAATATCCGGATAAAAGCCGTGTTAAAATTTCAGCCAAATCGGAGTTACGGATCTCCGGGAATTTAAGAAACGGTGAAAGGCCAGAATCGGGGAATGGAGAAACATAAGGAAACAGATAGATAGATCCAATCTCGGAGGGGCACCCGCCCCTCCGCCACCATGTAAGCCAAGGACCGGAGGGGAAACTCTTATCCCATCTAGGGGGAAGGTCAAGGAAGGAGAAGAAGAAGGGGGGCTCTTTCCCCCTCTCTTCCGGTGGCGCTGGAACATCGCCGGGGCCATCATCGCGACCATGATCTACACCAACAACTTCACCACCATCATCACCAAATCTCCCCCCCCCTCTATGCAGCAGTGTAACACCCCTTCTCCCTGCTGTAATCTCTACTTAAACATGTTTCTCAACACTATATATTATTTCCCAATGATGTATGGCTATCCTATGATGTTTGAGTAGATCCGTTTTGTCCTATGGGTTGATTGATGATCGTGATTGGTTTGAGTTGCATGTCTTATTATTGGTGTTGTCCTATGGTGCTCTTCGTGTCGCGCAAGTGTGAGGGATCCCCGCTATAGGGTTTGCAATATGTCCATGGTTGCTTATTGTCTATGTTGCGTGAGTGATAGAAACACAAACACGGATAAGTGGGTTATGACGTATGGGAATAAAGAGGACTTGATACTTTAATGCTATGGCTGGGTTTAACCTTAATGATCTTTAGTAGTTATGGATGTTTGCTAGAGTTCCAACCATAAGTGCATATGATCCAAAAAGAGAAAGTATGTCAGCTTATGCCTCTCCCTCATATCAAATTGCAAGAATGATTACCGGTCTAGTAATCGATTGCCTAGTGACAAATAACTTTCTTGTGACAAAAAGCTCTCTACTAAAACTAACTTAGTTGTGTCTTTATCTAAACAGCCCCTAGTTTTTATTTACGTGCTTTTTATTATCTTGCAAACTTGTCCAGCAACACCTACAAAGTACTTATAGTTTCATACTTGTTCTAGGTAAAGCGAACATAAAGCATGCGTAGAGTTGTATCAGTGGTTGATAGAACTTGAGGGAATATTTGTTCTACATTTAGCTCCTCATTGGGTTCGACACACTTACTTATCGAAAGAGGCTACAACTGATCCCCTATACTTGTTGGTTATCACCATGCAATCCTCATTAAATGATATACACAACCAATGATCGCCAAAAATGTTGCTTGGGAACATGGTCCACCAGAACCCACGCTCAGAACCACTCATCTTAGGGCACCGCAGTCTACATGTAGAGATATGTGCATGGTGGGTAAAGTATTGCATGGCAGGAACATGTTAGGGCGATAGCGGAAATAGTTTAGTGAGGGTTAGAAACCATACATGTGCTAAATAATCAAATTTGATGCTATATCATAGCAGTGGGACGACCCGAGAAGTTTTGGTACCTGTTGTCCGAGGAAGTTATAGTGACGCCACCGAGGAAAGAAAGAAAAAATCTGCGTCACGAAAAGATTGGGGAGGCCGGACACACGAAGAAAGGAGCTCGACATAGACCTCAGAGCTCGGATTCTCATGACCTCCGCCGCGCTTGGGGGCTACTGACGGGGTCCTATACTAGGGTACCTGACCTAAGGGAGCCCTGCCTTGACCTTGAGCAGGGTCCACCAGTCCCAAGAGATATCATGAAGCCCTAAGGAGGCGAAGACAATGAGCGTGTTCTCCACGACAAAGGGCGGCGGCCGAACCTATCGGACCTACCATGTCATGTAAACCATAGGCCTCTCTTGTTTATATAAAGGGAGGCCTAGGTCCTCATTAGAGATCCAATGGAACATCCAACTCTCGGTAGACATCTCATACACCATTGTAATCCTCTGCACGAGGTATCCCCTCACCATGAATAACAAGAAGCAGCAGGATGTAGGGTATTACTCTTTGGAGGCCTGAACCTGGGTTATTTGTGTGTCCAGACTCCGTCCTAGTATTTCCAATCTCGTTATGAACCCTACCGAGGGATCTGGCGGGAATTTGCACCGTCAGTCGGCGACGCCGTTCAAGGAGGCGGACGACGACCATGACGGTGGCGATAGCGAAGGATGCCACGGTGCTGGCGATGGTGGCAGAGCGAGCAAGAGGGAGAAAGACTTTGTGTCTCTAGATAAGGTGTGAGTGGTCGTGGATGCAAGCGGGTTTGGTGGATACGGTCATACATAGCATTGACGGGCGGCGGCGAGCACTTACGTCTGCTACATTTGAGTGGTAGGTGACCTAGAAAACCCACCACTGCAAAATCGTGGAAACTTTGAAAATTTTGGGTGTGGGTCGCCCAAATATAGTTGTGGCAGGCACAAAACAAAGTCCGCCACTGCTTGTCCTAGAGCAGGTGGCGGGCACATAGCAGGTGCCCGCCACTACTGTTTTTCACCCGCCAAGAATTTGGAAGAATGTAGGAGTGGTGGGTGTTTATTTACGCCAGCCATTACAAACTCTTGGAAACTTTGAAAAACATGGGCGCGGGTCACCCAAATATAGCCTCGGCGGGTGCAAAGTAATGCCCGCCACTACTTGGGCAGGCACTAGTGGTGGGCATATCGAAGGTTCCCACCACTACTATTTTTAGCCCGCGAAGAAATTTGGAAGAGTGTAGGAGTGGCAGGTGTATATTTATGCCCATCACAGTTGTGTGAAAACCAACGAGCAAATAATTTTACCTGCGACTGCTAATTTTCCAAAATAACCGTGGTGGGTGCTAGGCGGCACCCACCACTCATTAGAAGCCACTTATAAGCCTTTTCCCAGTAGTGGGTGCATTTTTTGCGCCTCCAATTCCTTCCCCTAGTCGTCATATTTCTTGTTTCCACATATATGATGATTCCTTTCAAACTTTAGGTCATTTTTCGTGGAAACAGAATAAACAAAGGAATTCATGACCTCTCACATTCATTAGTCGTTAGTGACAATGTCGAAGTGATTTTTCTCAAAAGATTTTGGATTATCCAGTTTAAACGGCGGCGTGATGAGCACAAAAAAATCACTCATCATGACACACTGTTAGGTCTGATTGCATGGTGCGAGCATAGGAGTGTTGGTGGCTCATCCTCCACTTATATATACATCAGAGATGGGCTCAACACTTGTGGCTCATTAGTACTCCAATTCGATCTGAGTGGATTAACGCACTTTAAGAATGCAACCCTATAGGTTCACATACACATGGAGATGGGCAGTCGATAGCTCGTAGTGGCTTCTAGTAGAATGTGCCAACTCCCATGTGTGTGCAAATGAAGAACCTTGAAACTGTCTCGTATACAATATTCCTTTCGCCCCACGGTATATATTTTCAAGGTAAAATAGAGTAGCTGTCAACAAGGTAGCTCGACCTTTGTTCTTGGAACCATGATAAAAATTCCTAAACCAAGTTAACACTTAACCCAAGTTGCATGTCCATACTTTTCTGAATTTGATCACTCAAGAGGGTCTGAAGAATATCTCTCTGAATTGCAAAGGCAAACTCCATCTTAGCTAACTATATCTCATGACATGTTTCACGACTAACCTAAAATCTACCTCTATAATCATCCAGTTACAGAGTAGTGTTTAATTGACTCTAAGTAAGTTGATTCACATCCCGAATACAAGCGAAGACCTCCAGTATAGGACATGTCATATACATTGTACTTCAGACTAACATATGGTAATATTTCTTTGTGTCCCAAAGTGGGACTTGATAACCCACAATTATAGGGGATCGTTTGTAGCCTTCTTCGATAAATAATAGTGTCAAACCCAACAAGGAGCTAAAGGTAGAACAAATATTCCCTCAAGTTCTATCGACCACCGATACAACTCTACGCACACTTGACATTTGCTTTACCTAGAACAAGTATGAAACTATTTTGCAAGAATAAAACTACGAGTACTTTGCGAGAATAAAACTATGAATAAGTTGCAAGGTAATAAAATTGGATAGCTTTTGTCAAGAAGAAAGTCATTTGTCCCTAGGCAATTGATAACAAGTATTGGTAATCATTGTTGCAATTTTATATGAGGGAGAGACATGAGCTAACATACTTTCTCTACTTGAATCATATGCACTTATGATTGAATCCCTAGCAAGCATCCACAACTACTAAAGATCATTAAGGTCGTGAAACCCAACCATAGCATTAAGTATCAAGTCCTCTTTATCCCATATGCAACAACCCACCTACTCGGGTTTAAGCTTCTATCACTCTCGCAACCCGCCATAAGCAAATCATGAACGTATTGCAACACCCTATAGCGGGGACCCCTCACGTTTGTGCGATACGGGGGGCACTGTAGGACAGCACCATAAATAAAATATACAATCATACCAACCAAGATCATGATTAACCCATAGGACAAAACGGATCTACTCAAACATCATAGGATAACCATAGATCATTGGGAAATAATATATGGAGTTGAGCACTATGTTTAAGTAGAGATTACAATGGGGAGAAGGGGTGTTACACCAATGCATAGAGGGGGAGAAAGTTGGTGTTGACGGTAGCAAGATTGTTGATGTAGATCGCCATCACGATCCTTGCCCCGGCGGTACTCTGGCAGCACAGGGAGAGGGGGGGATAGAGACCCCTCCTTATTATTCTTCCTTGGCCTCCCCTAGATGGGAGGAGAGTCCCCCCTCTAGCCCATGGCCTCCATGGTGGAGGAGGAGCGGGAGCCCCTTCGAGATTGGATCTCCCTCTCTGTTCTCTTCTATTTTGCGTTCCCCAGATCTGGTCGAAAACCATTTCTTATATTCCCAGAGATCTGTAACTCCGATTGCGCTGAGATTGTAACACGATTTTCTCCGGATATAAGGTTCCTTGCACCCGAAGTGGATCTCCAACCGATGTACGAGGTGAGCGCAACCCACCACCATGAGCCAGGCTCCTCTGGTGTCTTGTGGGCTATGTGGGCCTTCGTTTGTGGTGATTCCAACTCCCAAAAATCACATATATTCCAAAATAATTCTTCGTAAAATTATATTGTATTTGGACTTCGTTTGATATGGATTTTCTGCGATACAAAAAACATGCAAACAACAGGAACTGGCACTGGGCACTGGATCAATAGGTTAGTCCAATAAATCATATAAAAAGTTGCCAAAATATGTGAAAGTTGTATAATATTGGCATGAAACAATCAAAAATTATAGACACGATAGAGACGTATCAGGACTGTCAGACTCAGGGATCCCCATTCCCTAGTCCATACTACCAGGTTAACATCTCTATGCCCATGACTTGCGGAACATTGACCGTCAAAGCTGCTAGAATTTTGTCTATTTTGGGCCAAGCCCAATAGCAGTTTCAAAAATTCCTAATAAATCCAAGAGGCCCACGCAGCCCATTCGTGCAAGGCAAGAGGTGGAACTAAAGTTTAGTCCCACATTGCTAGTTTAGTGGGAGTTGGACCTCCTTATAAGGGAGGATGTTTCCCCACATGTATGAACTTGGGAACAAGAGAGACATTCACGCGCGCTCCTCCTCTGTCGCCCGGCTCGCCACGTCACGACGCGCCGCGGGTTGTAGGAATGAGCCGAGCCGATGTCTAAATTTTTGCCACGCACCATGGGTATATGAAAGGTCACTCGGGTGCTGGATTTTTTTGTTGTAGTGGATACTGAATACGAACGCTGCACCCTTCGGTTGCTGCCTGTTCATTTCGTCTCCCTCGTTCCCTTCAGCTCCCGGCGCAGCCTCTCACCTTCTTCTCCCGTGCCTATAAAAGGGAGCTCGCTCCTCTCCAGAGATACACACTAGAAGACTCTCTTCCTTTAGCCGCCAAGTTCCTGAGCATTGAGCTACTACCACAATCTTCCCCATCCCGGCTTGTGGCGTGCACCACAGGTCGGGATAGTAGGCCTCCGAAATCACACCCCTTTGAGTCTTGTACGGGAGAAGGGTGACAAGGTTTTTGGGGAGCGCTTTGCGTGACTACTGACCGGTTCATCATGGATGCTCCAGACACCTACGACCACTTCCCCAACGACGACTTCTTCCCCGATGTCGACAACCTCTTTGACGACATGGCTGGTGAGGATGTCGACCCCAAGTCTAGTGCTGCTGCTACTGTCCCGTATGTGTTCTTGCTCTTTTTGTTATAGGCCCTGCCCCAGTTCTTTTTTCTAGTGTATGTCCTACATATGTTAGGTTCTACTTCATATATGCAACTTGCTCTACTATCTGCTTTAGACATGTTTGGTTACAGTTCATATTTGTAGATGCTATTTACCTTCTCACTATCAGGTTGCATGACTTGTTTCTCTGCTATAATAGTCATGTTTTATCTAGTATTTCTGTTAATAAAATCATATGGTAAATTGCTCATATTTCCAACAATCCAAAAACCTTATTGGCAATTTACACCAAGTGGTTTTTCTGCTTCCATGAGACCTCCTATGTTTGAGGGTATCCACTATAAGAGGTGGCGTGTGAAAGCAGTCTTATGGTTTCAAACCATGAGTTGCTATGACGCCACCCTTGGCAAACCTGAAGGAGAGTATGATGCTCAACAGGAACAAGCCTTCTAGAAAATGGATACCCTGTTTAAGGATGCTCTCTTGAGTGTTCTTGGTGAGAACATAGTTGATGCTTATGCGTCAATTGATAATGGAAAAGATATGTGGGACACACTCGAGGCCAAGTTTGGGGTCTCGGATGCCGACACTAAGCTGTACATCATGGAACAATTCTATGACTACATGATGACTGAAGAGCGCTCCGTGGTTGAGCAAGCTCATGAGATACAATCATTTTCTAGAGAACTTGAGGACTTCAATTGTATGCTACCGGACAAGTATGTCGCCAGAGGCATTATCACTAAGCTTGCTCCTTCGTGGAGGAACTTTGCTACCTTACTGAAGCATAAGAGGCAGGAGTTTTCTGTTTCGGATCTCATTGGCACTCTTGATGTGGAAGAAAAGGCGAGAGCAAAGGACACACGTGCTCGAGGTATTGAGGGAGGATCTAGTGTCAATCTGGTACAGAAGGAAAACTTCCAGCCCCACAAGTTCAAGAACAAGGGCAAGTTTGATGGTAAATCAAAGTTTGATGGGAAGAATAAGGCTGTACAACACACCAACTTCAATAAGAAGAATGACAAGAAGAAAGGTGTTTGTCATGTATGTGGAGATCCTGACCATTGGGCTCCTAGTTTCCCTAATCGTTATGACAAGCGTCATCTTGGGAAAGGCGGCAAGACTGCTAATGTTGTCATTGGTGACACTGACATGAAGTATGCTGAGTATGGTATATTTTCTTTCAGTATGTCATTCTCCTGATTGGTTAATTGACATGGGTCCTAATGTGCATGTATGCGGTGATATTTCCATGTTTTCGTCTTATCAAACCGCAGGGACTTCAATCGTGTTCATGGGCAACAGTTCAAGGGCTTTTGTTCATGGTGTTGGCATGGTCAATCTGAAGTTTACTTCTGGGAAGATCGTGTGGCTGAAGAACGTGCATTATGTCCCCTCCGTCAATAAGAATCTTGTTAGCGGATCTCTCCTATGTAGAGATGGCTACAAGCTTGTCTTTGAGTCGAATAAATTTGTAATATCCAAGTATGGAACTTTTGTTGGTAAAGGCTATGAGTCAGGAGGCCTATTTCGTTTATCCTTATCAGATGTTTGCAATAAAGTTGTTAATCATGTTTGCAATAATAGTGAATAAAATGTGTGGCATTCACATCTTTGTCATGTTAAATTTGGTTGCATGTCGCTATTAGCAAAGTTGAACTTAATCCCTACTTTCACCACTATCAAGGGATCTAAGTGTCAAGTGTGTGTGTGCAAGCTAAGCAACCTCATAAGTCTCATACGACTACGGAAACAAGAAATCTTGCACCACTAGAGCTCATACATTCTGATCTTTGTGAAATGAATGGTGTGTTGACAAAAGGTGGAAAGAAGTACTTTATGACGTTCATTGATGACTCTTCTAGATACTACCATGTGTATCTTCTGAAATCTAAGGATGGAGCTTTGACCTATTTCAAGATCTATAAAGCTAAAGTGGAAAACCAACTTGATCGAAAGATTAAGAGGCTTAGGATCTGATCGTGGTGGTGAGTATTTCTCAAATGAATTTGATTCCTTTTGTGTGGAATAGGGTATAATCCATGAGAGGACGCCTCCCTACTCACCTTGGTCAAACGGGGTAGCCGAAAGAAAGAACTGTACTCTAAGTGATTTGGTTAACGCCATGTTAGACACATCGGGTCTCTCTGATACGTCTCTAATGTATCTACTTTTCCTAACACTTTTCCTCTTGTTTTGGACTCTAATTTGCATGATTTGAATGAAACAAACCCCGGACTGAAGCTGTTTTCAGCAGAACTACCATGATGTTGTTTTTGTGCAGAAATAAAGGTTCTCGGAATGGAACGAAACTTTGCGAGGATTTTTATATCAATAAAGAGAATTTCTGGAGCCAAGAACCACTGGAGGGGCGCACCTGGGTGGGCACAAACCACCATGGCATCCCCCTCTAGGCGCGCCCAGGTGGGTTGTCCTCACTTGGTGGCCCCGCAGACCCTGGAACCTACACCATAAAATCACGTTTTTTTAGAAAAAAATAGGGAGAAAGAATTATCGCGTTCCACGAGACAGAGCCGACGTCACCTCTTGTTCTTCATCGGGAGGCCAGATCTGAAGTCTGTTTGGGGCTCCGGAGAGGGGGGTCTTCGTTCTTCGTCATCACCAACCCTTCTCCGTCGCCAATTCCATGATGCTCCCGACCGGGAGTGAGTAATTCGTTCATAGGCTCGTTGGTCGGTGAGGAGTTGGATGAGATTCATCATGTAATCTAGTTAGTTTTGTTAGGGCTTGATCCCTAGTATCCACTATGTTCTGAGATTGATGTTGCTATGACCTTTCCATGCTTAATGCATGTCACTTTGGGCCCGGGTGCCATGGATTCAGATCTGAACCGTTTATGTTATCACAATTATATCCATGTTCTAGATCCGATCTTGCAAGTTATAGTCACCTACTATGTGTTATGATGCGGCAACCCCGGAGTGACAATAGTCGGGACCACTCCTGGTAATGACCGTAGTTTGAGGAGTTCATGTATTCACCATGTGTTAATGCTTTGTTCTAGTTCTCTATTAAAAGGAGGCATTAACACCCCTTAGTTTCCAATTGGACCCCTCTGCCACAGGAGGGTCGGACAAAAGATGTCATGCAAGTTCTTTCCATAAGCATGTATGACTATTTACGGAATACATGCCTACATTATATTTATGAACTGGATCTAGTGCCATATCGCCCTAGGTTATGACTGTCACATGATGAATATCATCCAACAAATTACCGATCCAATGCCTATGAATTTATCTTATATTGTTTCTGCTAAGTTATTACTTCTATCGTTACTGTTGCACTTGCCACTGATCACTTTGCTGCAGATAATTAATCTCCAGTTGTAGTTGGATTGACAACTCAGCTTCAAATACTCACAAATATTCTTTGGTTCCCCTTGTGTCGAATCCATAAATTTGGGTTGAATACTCTACCCTTGAAAACTGTTGCGATCCCCTATACTTGTGGGTTATCAAGAACTTTTTCTGACGCCGTTGCCTGGGAGCATAGCTATATTTGTTGAGTCACTTGGGATTATTATCAATTTATCATTATGAAGAATCTGAAGGATGCTCAGACTAAGATTTATCCCTCTAAGACGAGGGGAGTTAAGGAACTGCCATCTAGCTCTGGTTTAGATTCACCTTCTGTTATAAGTAAACTTGCAACACCACCACATGTTATTAATCCTGATATGTCGCAAGTTATTGATGATGCTACTTCTTCTATGAATGATACTTATGATGATGCTAGTACCTTGCTTGATGTTGATGATTTGCCACTTGGTGACTTTCTTGATGATTTCTAGAGTAAGACAACATGATATTGTTGAATCTGATGATGAGCTTGAAACTGAAAATTTTGAAACACCTGCTAAAACTAACCTTCCTAGATACGAATTGCCTAAGGTACCGGAAGGTTATGTTATGTATGAGGAGACAACTAGAGATATTCTTGCTTGTTAGGATAGAGATGATCTAGAGAAATTATTATGCAAGTATAAAGAAAAATCCTTGAATGCTAGAATGCAATATGATCCTAAGTTTGCTACTTCACCTATCTTTATTGATGATAAGGATTATGAATTCTCTATCAACCCAGAGTTAATTACTTTGGTTGAATTTGATCCTTTCCATGGTTATGAAACTGAAACTGTTGTGGCACATCTTACTAAGTTGAATGAAATAGCCACCCTTTTTACTCATGATGAGAATACTCGCTATTACTATATTCTCAAATTATTTCCGTTCTCATTAAAGGGTGATGCTAAAGCTTGGTACAATACTCTTGCTCCTGGTTGTGTGCGTAGTCCCTGGGATATGATTTATTACTTCTCTGAAAAATATTTTCCTACTCATAAGAAACAAGCTGCCTTACAGGAAATATTTAACTTTGTGCAAATTGAAGAAGAGAGTCTCCCACAATCTTGGGGGAGGCTTCTCCAATTGCTTAATGCTTTGCCTGATCATCCTCTTAAGAAAAATGAAATACTTGATATCTTCTGTAATGGACTAACTAATGCTTCTAGGGACTTCCTAGATAGTTGTGTTGGTTGTGTTTTCAAGGAACAAACTATTGGGCAAGCTGAAGAATTATTGAATAATATATTGAAAATTTATGATGATTGGACTCTTCCCAAACCGCCGCCTAAGCCCACTCCGAAGAAGAGGGGTACATTATATCTCAGTCCCAAAGATACGCAAGAGGTAAAGAAATATATGAAGGAAAAAGGTATTAAAGCTGAGGATGTCAAAATTTTACCTCCTATTGAAGAAATACATGGGCTTGATACACCACCATTGCCTAAGGTGGTAGAGGTAAAGTCTCTAATGAAA
Source organism: Triticum dicoccoides (assembly GCF_002162155.2). NCBI lineage: Eukaryota > Viridiplantae > Streptophyta > Magnoliopsida > Poales > Poaceae > Triticum > Triticum dicoccoides. Next base: position 154,708,206 of record NC_041382.1, on the reverse strand, counting down.
TTCAGTGATAATGATAATCCTCATAATATGCACCCTAGCCAATGCCTTTATGAGTTTGAGAATTATATTAGAAAGCAAGATCACTTTAATGCAAATGTTATGAAACAATTGAAATACAATTCTAGTATGATTGCTCGCTTAAGTGACTTGCTATTTAGAATCTCAAATGATGTTAGAGGTGTGGGAAAGCATGCTTCTATGGTACAAACTCAGTTAAAAAAAGTTGCTAAATCTCAAAGAGAATTGCTTGATGAAATGAATAACAATATACATGACTTTGCTGTTAGAGTTGTAACTAGAGGAGGTAAAATGACTCAGGAACCACTTTATCCTAAGGGACACCCAAAAAGAATTGAACAGGATTCACAAAGGAACAACACCACTGCACCTAGTTCTTCTAAGAAGAAGAAGAAAGGGAAAAATGATAGGACTTTGCATGCTTCTAGTGAACTTGAAGTAGAAAAACCTCCTGATAATGATAATGATGTCTTTATTTCTGATGCTGAAACTCAGTCTGGTAATGAACATTCACCTAGTGATAATGAAAAAGATAATGTTGATGTTCATGAAGATACTCAACCAAACAAGGAAAAAGAACTAGACAATGATGTTGAAATAGAACCAGTTGTTGATCTTGATAACCCACAACCCAAGAATACACAATATGATAAAAGAGATTTTATTGCTAGAAAACATGGTAAAGAAAGAGAACCATGGGTTCAAAAACCTATACCTTTTCCACCCAAGTCAACTAAAAAGAAAGATGATGAAGAATTTGAGCACTTTGCTGAAATGGTGAGGCCAGTCTTTTTGCGTACTCGCTTGACTGATATCTTGAAAATGCCTCCTTATGCAAAGTACATGAAAGACATTATCACTAATAAGAGAAAAATACCAAAAACTAAAATCTCTACCATGCTTGCTGATTATACTTTTAAAGATGGGATACCTAAAAAACTTGGAGATCCGAGAATACCAACTATACCTTGCTCCATCAAAAGAAACTATGTGAAAACTGCTTTATGTGATTTGGGATCTGGTGTTAGTGTTATGCCTTTCTCTTTATATAAAAGACTTTATTTGGATAAACTCACACCTACTGAAATATCTTTGCAAATGGCTGACAAATCAACTGACATACCTATCGGTATATGTGAGGATGTGCCCGTTGTTGTTGCTAATGTTACTATTTTGACTGACTTTGTTATACTTGAGATGCCCGAGGACGACAACATGCCTTGGTAGACCCTTCTTGAATATTGCAGGGGCTTTTATTGATTGCAATAAAATCAAGGTCACTCTTCATATTTATGGTAATGAGCATATGGTGCACTTTCCCAAGAAACAATTCCAAGTGAATGGTATTAATGTTATAGAAAAATCTCCTACAATCACTATTGGAAGTTTTCAACTACCTCTATCTACTATTAACAAGAAATATGAAATGCTTGTCATTGGGGACATTCATATCCCCGTTGAGGTAACTTAGTGATTTATGAAAGTTCTTCAGTTTCATGCTAATCAAAAGTGGTTGTTAATAAGACCTGTTCAACCTTAATAATGGATCATTTTTGAGAGGTATGAAGTTGATGGATTTAGTGAGCACTACCTTCTATCCCTACCTTTTATTTTCTGTTGCTACTAGTTAAATGAAATAAAATGCCATGTTTGGTCTATTTTCTGAATTTTCCGTGCAATAAAAAATGACCCAAAAGTAAAAGTTCTCAGAATGCTCTGAAAATTTAATACAATTTTTCCGAATAATTCAGAATTTCTGGTGCAAATAATATTAGAGGGAGGTGCACCAGGTGGGCACAACCCACCTGGGCGCGCCAGGACCCCCAGGCACGCCTGATGCGGCTTGAGGCTACGTCGGTATTTCCCCAAAGAGGAAGGGATGATGCAGCACAACGGCGGTAGGTATTTCCCTCAGTGATGAGACCAAGATTATCGAACGAGTAGGAGAACCAAGCAACACAACGTAAACAGAACCTGCACACAAATAACAAATACTCGCAACTCGACGTGTAAAAGGGGTTGTCAATCCCTTTCGGGTAGCGGTGCTAGAAATTGGCAAACAGACGTGAATAAATTGTAGTAGATTGATAGATCGAACACCAAATAAAATAAATTGCAGCAATGTGCTTTTGTATTTCGTTTAATAGATCTGAAAATAAAAGCAAAGGAAAATAGATCGCAAAGCCAAATAATATGAGAAAGAGACCCGGGGCCGTAGGTTTCACTAGTGGCTTCTCTCGAGAAAAATAGCAAACAGTGGGTCAACGAATTACTGTTGGGCAATTGATAGAACTTCAAATAATCATGACAATATCCACGCAATGATCATTATATAGGCATCACGTCCAAGATTAGTAGACCGACTCCTACCTGCATCTAGTACTATTACTCCACACATCGACCGCTATCCAGCATGCATCTAGTGTATTAAGTTCATGGAGAAACAGAGTAATGTAATAAGAATGATGACATGATGTAGATAAGATATATTTATGTAGAAATAGACCCCACTGTTTTATCATTAGTAGCAACGATACATATGCGTCAGTTCCCCTTCTATCATCAAGCACCGTAAGATCGAACCCACTACAAAGCACCTCTTCCCATTGCAAGATAATGAAGGAAATATGCCCCTAGAGGCAATAATAAAGTTGTTATTTATATTTCCTTATATCATGATAAATGTTTATTATTCATGCGAGAATTGTATTAACCGGAAACTTAGTACATTTGTGAATACATAGACAAAATGGAGTGTCCCTAGTATGCCTCTACTTGACTAGCTCGTTAATCAATGATGGTTAAGTTTCTTGACCATAGAGAATGATGTGATGGACAAGACCCATTTGTTAGCTTAGCATTAATGATCGTTTAGTTTTATTGCTATTGCTTTCATCATGACTTATACATGTTCCAATGACTATGAGATTATGCAACTCCCGAATACCGGAGGGACACTTAGTGTGCTATCAAACGTCACAACGTGACTGGGTGATTATAAAGATGCTCTACAGGTGTCTCTGATGGTGTTTGTTGAGTTGGCATAGATCGAGATTAGGATTTGTCACTCCGTGTATCGGAGAGGTATCTCTGGGCCCTCTCGGTAATCCTCATCACTATAAGCCTTGCAAGCAATGTGACTAATGAGTTAGTTGCGGGATGATGCATTACGGAACGAGTAAAGAGACTTGCCAGTAACAAGATTGAACTAGGTATGATGATACCGACAGTCGAATCTCGTGCAAGTAACATACCGATGACAAAGGCAACAACGAATGTTGTTATGCGGTTTGATCGATAAAGATCTTCGTAGAATATGTAGGAACCAATATGAGCATCCAGGTTCCACTATGGGTTATTGACCGGAGAGGTGTCTCGGTCATGTCTACATAGTTCTCGAACCCGTAGGGTCCGCATGCTTAACGTTTGATGATGTCGGATTTCGGGTTCCGGTAGACCCTTGAGGTTCGAACACTGGGGTGCGCGCGGAGATTTCGCCCTCTACCTACCTGCACTCCTCCGCCTCGCTAAGATCTAAGCTATGGAAAGAACAGCACAAGAGACACAGGGTTTATCCTGGTTCGGGCCACCGTTGTGGTGTAATACCCTACTCCAGTGTGTGGTGTGGTGGATTGCCTCTTGGGCTGATGATGATGAGCAATACAAGGAAGAACAGCCTCGCGATGGTCTGTTCTTGGCTGGGGGGATGAACTGCTAGGAGGAGTTCAGTCGCCCTTCTCTCTCTCTCTCTCTGTGATGCTACTCGATCCGATCCTAGCTAGTTTATCTCTTGGCTTCTAGATTCTCCCTTCTTGATTGCCCCCTACCCTGGGGGTGGCTAGTCCTATTTATAGGCAAAGGCCCTGGGCCTCTTCCCAAATATTGAGCGGGAAGGGCGCCAACAATTGGCCATTTTGAAGGGGAACATCTGGTACACTTATCCTGACTAAAGTTGGTCCTCGCCTGCCAAAGGCTCTGGTGGTGACGATGGCTTGGGCTCCACAATGACTTCCTCCCTGCCATTGGACTTGTCTTGGTCTCGTTGCACCGAAACGGGTGCCTTTGCTTGATGCTCTCGCCTGCGCTTGCTCCCTTTGCACCAAAGAGGAAAGGAGGACACTGCGCGGCTGGCGCCCGCCTGGCGCCTTTGGTCGTCATGGCTTGCATCACAGGCACCTTGTGAGGTACCCCGCCTTGATCTCTCCGCCTCCTCGCAAGCCAGCCTGATGAGGCCGTGCCTGAGGAAGCTCCGTGTCGTCCGCCCCACGAGGCTTGGCCCCTCGCGAGGGTCTTGGATCTGTGTTGATGAAGATGGGCCGCGCTAGGCCCCCTTTTGAGCCACGCCGCAGGCCGTAGGCAGGCAAGTCTGGGGACCCCCGTTCCTAGAACGCCGACAGTAGCCCCCGGACCCAAGGCGCGCCCGGACTTGGCCGTGCAGGGAGGCGGAAGGGCAAGAGCGAAGCACCACGGGCCCTAACAGCCTGCGGCCTTGGGCGCCGCGTGGCGGTTGATTGGACGTGGGCGCCTCCACTTCCCACGGCGCCTCGGCAACTGCACGGATTGGACAAGTCCCTGCATGCAAAGCGGGTCATGATTACCTGCGATCGTGGAGGTCGGTGGTTGGCCTTCGCCGGCCATAAGTACGGAACGGCGCGCGCCCTTCCAGGCCATCCCTTCTTGCTTCTCCTTCTTCCCGGTCCTTGCTCCGTCTTGCTGCGATGGCTCCGATCCGCTGGTTCTCAGCGGCAGAGAAGGGAAAGGCTCCCCGAGAGGAACCAGACCCGCTCCCGCCGAAGAAACAGCTCGCCCTCCACGGCCGGGACGAGGGGGCCCATCAGGTGGTGTCGAGGCCCTGGTGCGAGCGGCCACCGCTGGGGTTCCCGCTTCCCTTGTACGCCCACATCGAGGGCTCTGAAGGAGTCGATGTCGATCGCCACAGGCGGCGCCGCCGTCGGCGCCGACGGGTAACGAAGGTGTGGGTCGTCCCCCCTGGGGTCCACACCGAGGGCTCCTCCCAAGAGTTCGTGCTCCACGCCGCCATGCCTCCTCTTTCGCCTTCCTCCCTTCTTCGCCTCCATCATCCCGCAGGGAGAACTCCTAGAGCTTTGGCTGTAGCATGCCGGCTGCAGCACCCTCGCGACCGAGGCAGAGGTCGCAGTCGTTGCCCCAGACGAGGTCTTCATGACTTGAGGCTGGAGCAAAATCGCCCGGGTTTGCAGGACAAGAGGCGCCTTCGTGATCCACTTGGAGTACGACGGTGCTTCGGTGATGTTCTTCAAGGTCTTCGATGCGAACGGGCGCCGGCTGGAGTGCTGCCCTGGGAGAGGTGGTCGGGACCCTGCTACGGCGAGGACTGGGCCCGCCGACCGCTCCCTTGGCGGCTGCTCAGGCGGCGGAGGCGTCGGAGGGTCCAGCGACTCCAGCGAGCTCTTCGTGACTCCGGAGATGAGCGACGACAGCTACGAGCCCCTGAGTGGGCGCCGCTCCGGGAGCAGGGCGGGCTCATCAGGCTGTCATCGACTCTGATCTGGATGGGGTTGGTGCCGGTGCTTGGCGGCTCACTGTTGACGATGGCATCTTTTGCAGGGGTGCGTGTAGTTAGCGTCCTTTTAGGATCTGTTCCCTGCAAGGAATCAAAGATGCGTCCCGTGGGGGATTGTAAGGTGCCTGTGATCCTGTTTGTTAATATAACCCTTGTCATAGAATTGTGCGAGTTGCTCATTCTGTCTTAGCTCAGTTCTCCCTTTCGAACCTCACGAGAGCTTGGTGCTCTGCGCCGACAGGTCCCAGTCCCAAGGCGGCTTCAGCCGTTGCTGGTATGCCAGGTCGCGATGCCGTGGTCAAGGCCAGGAGGTGAGCGACCCGGGGTCCGATAAGAGCCCCTGAGTCGCGATGCTCAGGAGGTCCCCTTTGGCGCTCAAGAAGCCGTCGTTCGGTGAGAAAGGAGAGCGGCGTCGCTAACACGGGATTGCATTAGGTGCGGGGATGGTGCCACGGTAGCTGGTGCTTCCGGGTGGTGACTTATCTCGAGAATCAGGGACCGCTCTCTGGTGTGTCGCCGGGTCCGTGCATCGGCAGGCGTGAGGTTGCCCGGCGAGGTCCTCGCGTGTCCCTCCCCTCTCGCCTTTGCTCCCCTTTCTACTCTACGTCCTCGGGTCCCGGCCCTCGAGCGAGTCTCAGCCGTCGCTGGTATGCCAGGTCGCGATGCCGTGGACAAGGCCAGAGGGTGAGGGCTGGAGAGCCAGTAGGAGCCCTGAGTCGCGATGCTCAGGCACCCCCCTTTAACGTGCAAGCAGTTCGCGCGGATGAGAGTGAAGGAGACACCGCAAGGGCCTCGCCTGACGTAGCTCCTTTAGGAGATCCTGTAGACCCATCATAGAAAGAACGAGGGGTTGCCATGACAATTGACAGTCAGCCGTTGGTTGCTTCCGAGGGGCGATGAGGCACTGAAGGCTTGACGAGGTGGCGCCATGCGGGGCTGCCACGGCCAGAGCTCAGCCATTCAGGTTTGTCAGCGTTGTAGGGACGGACCCATGCGCAAGCGTCGTGCCGTTTGGGAGCAGCTTCGTTAGTTGGTGTCAGTTGAGCGGGCAACTGATGATGTTGAGGACGAAGGAGTGTTGGTGTAGTAGACTTGGTGGGCTGCGGAAGCCGATCCTCACGAGCCCCCAGGCCCAGGGGCCTTGGGAGGCTCCGGAGGCGCTGGTGGCTCCGCGCGGACCATCTCCATCTCCGCCAGGGCTGCGGAATGCCTGGCCTCTTGAGCCTCCATGATGCCCCTCATGAGGCGCTGGTACGTGGCAGCCGCGTTCGGCAAGCCGTAAGGCATGCGAACATAGCTGTGGGGTGGCCTTCGCAACGCCCCACTCGTGAGGGCCATAGGCGCTCCAGAGAGGCGACTCGATTGAGCCCTGGTATGTCGATGCAGACGCGCAGCCCACCATCCTCGCCTGGATGGGGAGCCACAGCTGGTAGGCGGTGGCCGCCTTTCATGACTCTTGACTCCTGTAGCTCCTGAATGGCCTTGCTGACGAACTCCTGAGGGTCTGGCCCTCCTTGCCTTACTCCTTCTTGAGCGGAACGTGCTTCGAAACACGCCTCCATGTGGTGCCCAAGCGCCTCCCTCGTGACCTTAGTCAGGTCGGTGGCCCTCCAGGGGAGAGCCCCCGAGCCCTGCCTGAGGAGGGCGCCGGGCGCGCTTTCCTATGCGATGGAAGGAGGTTCCCCCTGGGCAGGCGTGGGCCCTGAGGGGCCTGCCTCCTGAGGGGCCGGGCCGGACGATGTCTTCTTCTTCTTGGGGGCGGTCTCGGGAAGCCTCCTGCTTCCGTGATCCGGGTCTTCCAGTGATGCGGCCTGAAAGGCTCGTTCCAGGGAACACACCGCGTCCTTCTCTTCACAGGGCACCGTGATGACTCCGCCACTTCCTGGCATCTTGAGGACGTTGTAGCCGTGGTGAGTTACGGCCATGAACTTGGCCAGCACTGGGTACCCAAGGATGGCGTTGTACGGCAGGCGAATGTGAGCGACGTCGAAGTCGATGAGCTCGGTGCGGTAGTTGTCGCGTGCCCCGAAGGTGACAGGGAGGCGGACCTGCCCAATCGGGACCGTGGAGCCGTCGGTGACTCCGGAGAAAGGCTTGGTTGGCTGAAGCTGGTTGTAGGGCACTTGGAGATTGTTGAATGTTTCCACGGACAGGACGTTGAGCCCTGCCCCACCATCGATGAGGGTCCTGGTGACCACCACGTTGCTGATGATTGGGGAACAAAGCATCGGGAGGACTCCGGCTGTGGCCGCACACTTGAGCTGATCTGCTGAGCTGAACGTGATGGCGCACGCCGACCACCTGAGAAGGCGCGTGGCTTCGAGCTTGGGGAGGACTGCATTCACTTCGCGGGTGAACTGCTTGAAGATGCGTTGAGAGGCTGGGGCTTGAGCCCCGCCCAGGATGCAGGCGATCGCACGTGGCTCCTGGAAGCCCCCAGCCCCCTCGTCCTAATGGCGGTCCTCGCTTCTCCTTGGCTGCGGCGGCAGCGGAGGGAGGCCTGCGTTGCCTTGCGGGCGATCCTCGCGAGGCTGATCCCTCCAGTCTCCCTCGTGAGGCGGGTCTTGCCAGCGATCCTTGCGAGGTCGATCGCGCCACCCTTGGCGCGGGCAGCGGTCTTCCCAGCGTCCTGCGTTCCTTCCTCCTCCTCGACCGTAGCCCCGGTCACCATGGTCGGGGCGACGGTCGATCCTTCCTTCTCGCACGGCTCGGAGCTCTTGACATTCGTTGGTGTTGTGGGTGTGGAGGTCGTGGTACACACAGTACCGACTGCCCTTGGAAGATTCGGGCTGATCTCTGCCCCGCTTGGTGTCTGGTTCTGCCGCGAGTACGACAGTCCCCTTGCGCTTCACATCCTTGGCCTTGGGGTTCTTCTCTTCTGGGTCCGCGGCAGGCAGCTCGAGGAGGGAGAGACGCCCTTCCTCAGCCCTGGCGCACTTGGTTGCCAAGTTGAACAACTCCAAGGAAGTGCACAGGTCCTCATGCATCGCCAGCTCCTCCTTCATCTTGACATCGCGCACGCCGTCAGAGAAGGCTGAGATGATGGCCTCCTCGGTCACCTTGGGAATCTTGAGGCATGCGTTGTTGAAGCGCTGGATGTACTTCTGCAGGGTCTCTCCGGGTTGTTGCTTGATGCGGCGCATGTCACTCACGGCGGGTGGCCGGTCGCGAGTACCTTGGAAGTTGGCGATGAAGCGGGTGCGCATCTTATCCTAGGAGGATATCATGCCTGGAGCCAGGTTTAGGAGCCAGGTGTGGGCCCCATCCTTGAGCGCCATGGGAAACGAGTTCGCCATGACCTTCTCGTCTCCGTTGGCAGCTTCGATGCCCAGCTCAAAGAGCTGTAGGAACTCCGCAGGGTCGGTCGTCCGTCGTAACAAGGAGGCAGGTCGGGCTTGAACTTGCCGGGCCACGTGACGCTGCGTAGCTCGGTGGTGAAGGCACGGCAGCCTGTTGTGGCCACGGGAGGCCTTGGGTGACGGAGAGCTTGGTCTTGCATGTCCCCACGCACTGCAGCTGGGAGCAGCGTGGGGTCTTGATGTGCGGGAGCAGGAGCATGGTCGCGACGTGCTGGAGCAGGGAGCGCCCGGGCAGCTTCTTGCGGGCGAGGGACTTCTTGGCAGCTCTGCTCTTGCTGCGCTGGCACCTGACGGAGCGGGTTCCGCCCAGGGGCCACGCGCCTTGGAGCCATGGCGCCTTCTTGAGGAGGAGGCGGCTGGGGCGCCCCCGGAGCTTCGTCGCTCGCGCGGGGCGGGGTGCAGTGCAGCGAAACGGACGGCACAGGAGAGCCCCCTACGGCGCGGACGAGCTCGGCGACGCGGTCGAGCCATTCTTCGTAGACATTGTCGACTGGATGGTAGCGCAGGAGCTCGTTTGCCGTGATGAGCGCAGCTCGAGCCTCCATGGGTGCGGAGCGCGCGGGACGAAGAACCAGCTGGGGTGAGCCAGGGAGTAGCGGTGCGGCCGTCTTGCCGCACGAACGGATGCTGAGACGACGCTTGCTGCTCGTTCCCCGCTGGGCCAGTGGCGGCGTTAACGGCAGGTGACGGGGAACGGCGGGGACGCCCGCCGACAGGAGCCGTCTGGGCGACGCGGGAAGTGAGAGCGGCCCGGCGCTCGGCACGGGCTCGACGAGCGTCAGACATGGACGCGATGGTCGGAGGAGAACGGGGTGGTAGAAGACGAATTCTAGTGCACCCCTACCTGGCGCGCCAAATGTCGGATTTCGGGTTCCGGCAGACCCTTGAGGTTCGAACACTAGGGTGCGCCCGGAGATTTCGCCTTCTACCTACCTGCACCCCTCCGCCTCGCTAAGATCTAAGCTATGGAAAGAATAGCACAAGAGACACAGGGTTTATACTGGTTCGGGCCACCGTTGTGGTGTAATACCCTACTCCAGTGTGTGGTGTGGTGGATTGCCTCTTGGGCTGATGATGATGGGCAATACAAGGAAGAACAGCTTCGCGAGGGTCTGTTCTTGGCTGGGGGGATGAACTGCTAGGAGGAGTTCAGTCGCCCTTCTCTCTCTCTCTCTGTGATGCTACTCGATCCGATCCTAGCTAGTTTCTCTCTTGGCTTCTAGATTCTCCCTTGTTGATTGCCCCCCTACCCTGGGGGTGGCTAGTCCTATTTATAGGCAAAGGCCCTGGGCCTCTTCCCAAATATTGAGCGGGAAGGGAGCCAACAATTGGCCATTTTGAAGGGGAACATCTGGTACACTTATCCTGACTAAAGTTGGTCCTCGCCTGCCAAAGGCTCTGGTGGTGACGCTGGCTTGGGCTCCACAATGACTTCCTCCCTGCCGTTGGACTGGTCTTGGTCTCGTTGCACCGAAACGGGTGCCTTTGCTTGATGCTCTCGCCTGCGCTTGCTCCCTTTGCACCAAAGAGGAAAGGAGGACACTGCGCGGCTGGCGCCCGCCTAGCGCCTTTGGTCGTCATGGCTTGCGTCACGGGCACCTCGTGAGGTACCCCGCCTTGATCTCTCCGCCTCCTCATGAGCCAGCCTGATGAGGCCGTGCTTGAGGAAGCTCCGTGTCGTCCGCCCCGCGAGGCTTGGCCCCTCGCGAGGGTCTTGGGTCTGTGTTGATGAAGATAGGCCGCGCTGGGCCCCCTTTTGAGCCACGCCACAGGCCGCAGGCAGGCAAGTCTGGGGACCCCCGTTCCCAGAACGCTGATAGATGATGATTCGTATTATGAGTTTATGTGTTTTGATGTACCGAAGGTTGTTCGGAGTCCCGGATGAGATCACGGACATGACGAGGAGTCTCCAAATGGTCAGGACATAAGGATTGATATATTGGAAGGTTATATTCGGACACCAGAATGGTTCTGAAATGTATCGGGTATTTTCCGGAGTACCAGGAAGTTACCAGAAACCCCCCAGGGATTAATGGGCCACAATGGGCCTTAGTGGAGAAGAGAGAGGTCCGGCTAGAGGTGGCGCCCCCCCCCCCTTGCCCAGTCTGAATTGGACAAGGTGAAGGGGGCGCCCCTGAGGGAGTCCTGGATTAGGGAGTCCTCGGATAGCCGGAACTATATACTTTCGCCGGACTGTGGGACTATGAAGATACATGATTGAAGACTTCGTCCCGTGTCCGGATGGGACTCTCCTTTACGTGGAAGGCAAGCTTGGCAATTCGGATATGTAGATCTCCTCCCTTGTAACTGACTCTATGTAACCCTAGCTCCCTCCGGTGTCTATATAAACCGGAGGGTTTAGTCTGTAGGACAACAACAATCAGAATCATAGGCTAGCTTCTAGGGTTTAGCCTCTACGATCTCGTGGTAGATCAACTCTTGTAATACTCATATCATCAAGATCAATCAAGTAGGAAGTAGGGTATTACCTCCATAGAGAGGGCCCGAACCTGGGTAAACATTGTCTCCCCTGTCTCCTGTTACCATCGATCCTAGACGCACAGTTCGGGACCCCCTACCCAAGATCCGACGGTTTTGACACCGACATTGGTGCTTTCATTGAGAGTTCCACTGTGTCTTCATCATAAGGCTTGATGGCTCCTTCGATCATCGGCAATGATGCGATCCAGGGTGAGGTTTTCCTCCCCGGACAGATCTTTGTATTCGGAGGCTTCGTACTGCGGGCCAACTCGCTTGGCCATCTGGAGCAGATCAAGAGCTACACCCCTGGCTATCAGGTCGGGTTTGGAAGCTTGAACTATACCGCCGACATCCGCGGAGACTTGATCTTCGACTGATTCGAACCCATGTCAGGTACATCACACAGTCATGATGAGCATGATTTAGCTCTGCCATCAGACAGTGTTCGGGAGATCACACCTGTAACTACTCCGGCCCTCAATCCGGAACAGATCGCGCCGTCCGAGGATGGGTGGATGGACCCCGCCACGAAGGCCGCACACTCGCGGCGATAGAGCCGAATACTGACTTCACCTCCTATGAGACCTGTATTGCCGGACACTCGGATTCGTCCCTGGCCACAGACTCCGAACAGCTCGCGTCCACGCCCATCAAATCTGATTGGGCACCAATCATGGAGTTCACCTCCGCGGATATCTTTCAGCACTCGCCCCTAGGAGACGTGATAAACTCATTACGGTCTCTCTTCTTGTTAGGAGACCCTTGGCCGAACTATGTCTGGCTCGAGTGGGAAGCGGACGGTGAAGAAATTCGTTCCCCACCCACCACCCACTTAGTAGCCACTGTCGACGACCTAACCGACATGCTCGACTTCGACTCCAAAGACATCGATGGTATGGACGATGATGCGGGAGACGAACAGGAACCACCGCCCACAGGGCGCTGGACTGCCACCTCATCGTATGATATATACATGGTGGACACCCCCAAAGAAAGTGATGGCAATAAGGCAATGGAGGATAATCCCCCCGATAAGCAATCCAAGAACCAGCATCATCGGCACCGCTCTAAGCCCCGCCATAGCAAAAACAACGATACCGGCACAGGAGACAATAACGCTACAAATAGTGCCAAAGATGAAGACAACCCCCTCCAGCCAGGCTTTGAGCAGGAGGATGGGCAAGCCAGCCCCAAGGAACAGGCAGCAGACGGAGAATCAGAGGATGACAATTACATGCCTCTCTCCGAAGACGAGGTGAGCCTCGGCGACGAAGAATTTATCGTGCCTGAGGATCCCGTCGAACAGGAGGGCTTCAAGCACCGGCTTATTGCCACAGCAAAAAGCCTAAAGAAAAAGCAACAACAGCTTCAAGCTGAGCAAGATCTGGTAGCGGATAGATGGACTGATGTCCTGGCAGCCGAGGAACACGAACTCGAGCGCCCAATCAAAAGTTTCCCAAAGCGCAGGTTGCTACCCCAACTTGAAGAGGAAGCATTAAAACGTGCGCTTCCAGCGTATGATGCGGCAGACCGGCCACCTCGTGGCTGAGACAAAGTGGCATATAAGCCCGAAGTCCAGCCCGCACCCCGTCGCCAATCAAACAAGAACAACAAGGCCCGGGGTAACACGCAGGACCTACAAGACGTATTGGAAAACAAAGCAACACACAAAAGATCGATCTTCGGATCATGAGGGCGCGCCCCAACACATGACGACGACCATCATGCCAGATATACCAAAAGCAAATCCGGCTGGGCCGAACACAGCAGACAAGACTCGTACGAACTGCGTCGTGACATAGCCCGGCACAGAGGCGCCTCACACCCCCTATGCTTCACTGATGAAGTAATGGATCATGAATTCCCAGAAGGGTTTAAACCCGTAAACATTGAATCATACGATGGTACTACTGACCCCGTGGTATGGATAGAAGATTTCTTCCTCCACATTCACATGGCCCGCGAGGATGATCTACACGCCATCAAGTACCTCCCGTTAAAACTCAAAGGACCAGCTCGGCATTGGCTAAATAGCTTGCCAGCAAACTCCATCGGAAGTTGGGAGAACCTGGCAAACGCATTCCTGGACAACTTCCAGGGCACTTATGTGCGACCACAGGATGCTGATGATTTAAGTCACATAACACAACAGCCCGGAGAGTCAGCCAGGAAATTTTGGACTCGCTTCCTAACCAAAAAGAACCAAACTGTGGACTGTCCGGATGCCGAAGCCCTAGCGGCCTTTAAACATAACATCCGTGACGAGTGGCTCGCCAGACATCTCGGCCAAGAGAAGCCAAAGTCCATGGCAGCCCTCACGACACTCATGACCCGCTTCTGCGCGAGCGAGGATAGCTGGTTGGCTCGTAGCAACAACACAACAAGCAACACTGGCAAATCAGAGGCCAGAGATAGCAACAGCAAACCCTGGCGCAACAAACACAAACGCCACAAACATGGTGAAAGCGCCGAAGACACGGTAGTCAATGCCAGATTTAATAGCTCTAAGTCCGGTCAGCGGATAGGGCCACTCAAAAATGACAACTTGGGTCCGTCCAGTTTGGACCGCATACTCGACCGTCCATGCCAAATTCATGGCAAACCAGGAACACCAGCCAATCATACCAACAGAGAATGTTGGGTCTTCAAACAAGCTGGCAGGTTAGGCGCCAAAAACAAAGATAAGGGGTCTCAAAGCGATGACAGCGACGAGGAGCCCAGATCACCGAATAGAGGAGGACAAAAGAAATCTCTCCAGCAAATCTAAACGGTGAATATGGTAAACGCCACCCACACTCCCAACCCGGACCGGATGCACACCCTTAGGGATGTCGACGTAATGAAACCAGTCAGCCCGCAATACAAACTAGGGTCGATCACCTTCAACCAAATGGATCGTCCGGTCAACACTAGTCACGGCAATCTAGCCGCACTAGTCCTCGACCCAATAATTGACGGGTTCCGCCTCACACGAGTCCTTATGGACGGAGGCAGCAGTCTAAATCTGCTTTACCAGGACACAATGCGCAAGATGGGCATCGATCATTCGATGATCAAACCCACTAAAGCCACCTTTAGAGGTATTATACCAGGCATGGAGGCCAACTGTACCGGCTCCATCGCCCTCGAGGTAGTCTTCGGATCACCAGACAATTACCGTGTCAAAGAGTTAATCTTCGACATCGTCCCCTTTCACAGTGATTATTAGGCACTACTCGGGCGAACTGCGTTCGCTCGATTCAACATGGTGCCATGTTATGCCTACCGTAAACTCAAGATGCCCGGTCTGCGCGGTGTCATCACGGTTAATGGCGAGGCAAAACTCTCCCTCGGTACCACAGAGTACGCCGCCACTTTAACAGCAGAAGCAATGGAGGGCACCTGTCAGTCAAATCTTGAGTCGACGGCTAAAACCCCAGACACATTCAAAGTAGTCTAAACTACTTCACGGCAGGATAGCCCGGATCGTCCAGGGCTCAACTAAACATTCCGGCGAAGTCCAGAACATGCCACATATCGCGGCTCAACCGCTCTCCGACACGCAAATATTTCTTACATTTCCTTTGCAGGCTCACCTTTGCGCAGACCGGGATCGGTGACATGGTAACAGCTCGAATGCACAAGGGAAACTTTAGATATTCCCCGCGACGTCCATCCGACTATACTCTGGATCTGCACACATCTTCTTCCTCCCCGGTCCCAGCAGGTTCCATAGTCATATTCCCCTTTTTATCACATTACCTGTACTCATATGCTTCGACGTATTATTCAAATACAACATGTGGATTTATATGATGCTTATTTGCTGTTATTTCTTATTGAAACTCTTTTGTTAAGTGGCATCCGTACACCGCGATATGCCTTTGCCAGGGGCTTCGTTTTACCCATAATACGGCAATAAAGTCTGAACACCTTCACGGAAGTTTGGCACCCCGAACTTATAGCATTATATGCATCAGCTCCGAATCATGTATTGGGTCAAATGTTGGGTTTGCTCGGCTCCCATGTTTTGCTACCTTAGGTTCCGCTATATCGGCTAAGGCGGCACAGGGAGAACTACTGCGATTGTGTCCCGGTTCTTCCGGACGAGCACCTCAGTAGAGAAAGCCGAAAACTGACTGTCATGATATGGCAAGAGCTGGTCAGCTGTTCGAGAGGTTTTAAAATCTTTAAGGATTTCTCCTGCATAATGCCATAACCAATGCAGCGTGCGATGGATCGGTTCTTCTTTTGATCAGGTGCCTATAGGGCCCCTCGTGCGGTCTTCCGAACACCAGGGGTTGCGCCTACCTTCCTAATGCTCCTATGGCTAAGTGAGAATGATAAAGCCCTATAGTCCGATTGCCTGGTTCGCTGTGCTGAACACCTCCTTCAAAGGACCCAACACTGGGGTAAAGAGTGATCAGGTTTATCCCGAACACCCCCATATTTCTTACGAGGGGGCAGAAGCTGATGACTGGCCAATTCTCAGGTTTAATATATAAAACGGCCGCGCAAGAGGGTAAACTTTTATAACAGGCCATAAATAATAGAAATGACCTTGTTCACACATTACAAAGGACAACATGATTATATTCATGGAAATACAATGTCCTTGGTGCATTGCTCCGCCGCAAGGCAGGATCCTTTCAGGACACTTTCATAATACAATTCGGGCTTGCGGTGCTCCTTTCCCTCTGGCGGTCCCTTGGTCATCAGCTTTTTAGCATCCATCTTCCCCCAGTGCACCTTTGCGCGGGCAAAGGCCATTCGTGCACCTTCTATGCAGACCGACCGCTTGATGACGTCAAGTCGAGGGCAGGCACTAACAAGACACTTCACGAGCCCGAAGTAGCTACCTGGAATCGGC
This sequence comes from Triticum dicoccoides, assembly GCF_002162155.2. Lineage (NCBI taxonomy): Eukaryota > Viridiplantae > Streptophyta > Magnoliopsida > Poales > Poaceae > Triticum > Triticum dicoccoides. The sequence goes on along the minus strand of NC_041382.1, from coordinate 154,691,957 downwards.
TCGGCGGGCCATAACCGGATAATCAAATCCTTCATGGCTAGTTAGGCCGCCTTATGTAGTTCGATCGGCTGTTTCAGTTGATCGGTAAAAGGCACCGGATAATTCGGTGCCAGATACTGCGACCAGAAGACCTTATCCAAAATATTCCCCTCTTCGGCTCGGTAGAATTGGGCGGCATCCGATATGCTGCGAGGAAGTTCCGCAAATACCCCTGGAGAACTCCGAAGTTAAATATTATAAAGCATAATTTTCTCCTGAAATACTTGCTTTACATGGAAAAAGACCTTACCCGCTGTGATCTCCCTCGCCTCTTGGATCTCCTGCAGGGCGTCTTGGGTTTTCCCACGGGCATCGTACACGGCCTGATGAGCCCTGGTGAGTTCGGATTCTTTCTCCATTAAACTCTGCTCCAGGGTCTCGCATTTTTTCATGGCCTCTTGGAGCTCTCACCAAGCTTACACAACCTTGGCCTCGTGCTTCTCACAAAGAGCCTGCTATGCAGCTGCCTTTTCCTCGGCCTCGGCAACAGCCTTCTTCAGAGCCTCAACTTCGGTCATCACCCCTGGCGCAAATCATGACACATATTCTATCATACTAAAAATTTGTTCACACTGAACGCAAACAAGATTTGTGCATACCTTGTTGATCTTCCAACTGCCTTTTTAACTGGCCAAGCTCCGCTTCAGCCCGTTCCAGACTTTGATTCAGTTCAGAAACCTCCGCGGTATGAGCAGCAGTAGCCGATACAGACGCCTGCTTACAAAAGAAGAGTGATAGATGTCATCAAATGAGTCTTCCTGCGAAAAATATATCTGATCCTTTGTTCGGTTCTTTCATTCATCGGACAGTGTATCAGGGGCTACTATCCATACTAGGACACTCTTCGAAATCGTATAAAACATACCTCAAAACCTCTCATGAGGTCGATACAGGCTTCATTCAGTCCATTTTCAGTGGACTGAATCTTCTCAATCACCGCACCCATAAGGGCACGGTATTCATAGATGATGGAGGCGCTCTTCAGCGCCGCCAATAAAGCACCCGGCGCCTCTGGTTGGATAGAGGTCGCCAGTGGAACAGGGACGCCCTCTCCAGCCGAGGAAGGCCGCCTACTTGATTCCGGAGCCGTATTGGTCTCCGAAACTGTGTCCGACTGGGGGCCGAATTCAAGATGGTCCCCGCCGTCGACTCGTGTGGGGATCTTCTCCCCCATGTCTCTCGCCCCTGAAGTTTGACCTGCAAGCGCCGCCTTCATGATTTTCTCTGCCCCTCCTTGGACGGAGTCCCTCTGGGACGAAGCCTCGGTGTTGATCACATGTTCAGGGGGAGGGGCCTTCGGAGGCGTCCCACTCTCCATAGCATCCGAGCTCAGGAAATCCTCGGATGAGGGTTGTTCAGAACGGGACCCCATCGGACTACAAAAAATATGGCTCAGGTTAAAATACTATGCCATGATGGGTCCAGACACATGAACGTTTTTGGATTTTATATACTTACAAGTTCACTAGGGGCTGGGCCCTAGGATCCCATGTTGGGCTGCTATCGGCGACGGTAGTGGACTCTTCCGGAAGAAGAGTTTTTCCCCTTTTGGGCGACTCGGCCTCCAAGTGTACAGAGGCCGTCCTCTTCTTTCTTCCCCCTACTGGGGATTCGTCTTCCTCCTCCTTGTCCTCTTCGGAGGCGGGTCGGGCATGGTGACGAAGGCCGCCCCGGGTCTTTTTGGCCTCCTTTTCGGTCTTCTTCTCCGGCACCTTGTAAGGCGTCGGGTCCAACATCTTCGTCAAAAGTGGGTCGGCCGGTTCTTCGGGCAGTGGGGCCGGACATTGGATCTGCCCCGCCTTCTTCATCCAGCCCTAGGAGAGTTGTGTAAAACACATTAAGCATTTCCCTTGAGTTCTGCAAATAAAACGTATGGTAACTTACCGAGCTTGCAGGGCGGGACAGTTGGTACCCGCGGTCCTCGGCCGAGTCCGGCCATGATTTGTCGGGCTTAAAAAGCACCTTCCAGATGTCTTCGTGCGAGGAGACAAAGAGCTCTCGCAGGGTTTGGTGCTTGGACGGATCGAATTCCCATAGATTGCAACTCCAGTGTTGACAAGGTAGGATCCGACGGACTAACATCACCTGGACTACATTGACAAGTTCGATATTCTTGTCTTACATATCCTTGACGCGCGTCTGGAGCACCAACAATTCGTTGGATGAAGACCAGTCCGGGCCCTTCTTGAGCCAGGACGTGAGCCGCAGAGGGGCTCCGGATCGGAACTCGGGAGCAGCGGCCCACTTCACTCCGTGCGGCTCAGTAATGTAAAACCATTCATGTTGCCACTCCATGACGGAATCATTGAAGGTACCTGTTAGCCATGTGACGCTGGGCATCTTGCTCACCATAGCACCCCCCACTCAGCCTGCTCACCGCCCACTACCTTGGGCTTCACATTAAAGATCTTCACCCATAAGCCGAAGTGGCGCGGGATGGGAAGAAAAGCCTCGCACACGACAATGAATGTCGAGCTGTTGAGGAAGGAATTGGGGGATAGATCATGAAAATCGATCCCGTAATAATACATGATGCCGGAAACAAATGGGTGGAGGGGAAACCCTATCCCGTGGATAAAATGAGGGAGGAATACGACCCTTTCGTGGGGTTCTAGGGTAGGGACGATCTGTCCCGCCGTCGGGAGATGGTGGCTGATTTTCTGGGCTAGATACCCGGCCTCCCGAAGTTTCTTGATGTCCTTCTTCCGGACGGTAGAGGCCATCCACTTGCCTCCCGCTCCGAACATATTTGGAGTGGTTCATCGGAGAAAATGTGAACTTGGGCGCTGGAGCTCGAGTGCGCAAGAATGGATGGGAAGGAGAGAAGAAGGCGTGGGTAAAAAGGTGGAACCCTTACCCCTTTATAAGGGCGGAAGAAACTATGGGCCTCCACACTTTCCTGGTAAAACTCGCTTATTACCCAAGCATCGTGATTGCTGGCGCGGTTGGGTTACCCGCACCCGTATTGATGAGAATCCCATGATAAGGGGACACAATCTCTGCTTCGACAAGACGTGCCAAGAAAACCGCCTCAGAATATGTGCAGTAGCTGGTTGAGAAAAACGGTTCGAATAATAACCGGGGCCATGGCGTGATGTCACGTTATGAAAAGTTGTGAGCAGATTAGATTTGTAGAAATATTACACTCTCTACGGTGGTATGTGGAATTTCTTTTGCAGAGCCGGACACTATCCTTGTGTTCAAAATCTTCTATGGAGTATTCGGAGGAGGAACCCGCCTTGCAATGTCGAAGACAATCTGTGCGCTGGACTCATCGTCATTGAAGCTTGGTTCAGGGGCTACTAAGGGAGTCCTGGATTAGGGGGTCCACGGACAGCCGGACTATATACTTTGGCTAGACTGTTGGACTATGAAGATACATGATTGAAGACTTCGTCCCGTGTCCCGATGGGACTCTCCTTTGCGTGGAAGGGAAGCTTGGCAATTCGGATATGTAGATCTCCTCCATTGTAACTGACTCTGTGTAACCCTACCTTCCTCTGGTGTCTATATAAACTGGAGGGTTTAGTCCGTAGGACAACAACAATCAGAATCATAGGCTAGCTTCTAGGGTTTAGCCTCTACGATCTCGTGGTAGATCAACTCTTGTAATACTCATATCATCAAGATCAATCAAGCAGGAAGTAGGGTATTACCTCCATCACAAGGGCCCGAACCTGGGTAAACATTGTGTCCCCCGCTCCTCTTACCATCCGCCTTAGATGCACAGTTCGGGACCCCCTACCCGAGATCCACCGGTTTTGACACCAACACCCCCCTCCTTCCTTCTCTTCTCTCCTCTTTCCCTTCTTCTCCTTCTTGGACTAGGAAAGGGGGAAACCTACTCCTACTAGGAGTAGGATTCCTCCCCCCTTGGCGCGCCCCTTGTGGTCGGCCGGCCTCCTCCTCCCCTCCTTTATATACGGGGGAGGGGCACCCCATAGAAACACAAGTTGATCTTTAGCCGTGTGTGGTGCCCCCCTCCACAGTTTTCCACCTCGATCATATTGTCGTAGTGCTTAGGCAAAGCCCTACGTCGATAACTTCATCATCACTGTCACCATGCTGTCATGCCGACGAAACTCTCCCTCGGCCTCAGCTGGATCTAGAGTTCGAGGGGCGTGAGCTGAACATGTGCAGATCGCGGAGGTGCCGTGCGTTCGGTACTTTATCGGTTGGATCACGAAGATGTTCGACTACATCAACCGCGTTACTAAACGCTTCCGCTTTCGGTCTACGAGGGTACGTGGACACACTCTCCCCGCTCGTTGCTATGCTTCTCCTAGATGGATCTTGCATGATCGTAGGAAATTTTTGAAATACTATGTTCCCCAACAGAGGCATCCGAGCCAGGTCCATGTGTAGATGTTATATGCACGAGTAGAAAACAAAGAGTTGTGGGAAATAATAGTCATACTACTTACCAGCATGTCATACTTTGATTCGGCGGTATTGTGGGATGAAGCGGCCCAGACCGACATTACATGACCGTTCATGAGACTGGTTCTACTGCCGTGCTTCGCACACAGGTGGCTAGTGGGTGTCTATTTCTCCAACTTTAGTTGAATCGAGTTTAACTACGCCCGGTCCTTGTTGAAGGTTAAAAAACATCACACTTGACGAAAAATCATTGTGGTTTTGATGCGTAGGTAAGAGCGGTTCTTGCTAGAAGCCCGTAGCAGCCACGTAAAACTTGCAACAACAAAGTAGAGGACGTCTAACTTGTTTTTGCAGGGCTTGATGTGATGTGATATGGTAAAGACATGATGATATATGATTTGTTGTATCAGATGATCATGTTTTGTAACCGTTATCGGCAACTAGTAGGAGCCACATGGTTGTCGCTTTATTGTATGAAATGCAATCGCCATGTAATTGCTTTACTTTATCACTAAGCGGTAGCGATAGTTGTAGAAGCAATAGTTGGCGAGACGACAATGATGCTTCAATGGAGATCAAGGTATCAAGCTGGTGACGATGGTGATCATGACGGTGCTTTGGAGATGGAGATCAAAGGCACAAGATGATGATGGCCATATCATATCACTTGTTTCATTGCATGTGATGTTTATCTTTATGCATCTTATTTTGCTTAGTACGGTGGTAGCACTATAAGATGATCTCTCACTAAATTTCAAGCTATAAGTGTTCTCCCTGAGTATGCACCGTTGCTACAGTTCGTCGTGCTGAGACACGACGTGATGACCGGGTGTGATAAGCTCTACGTTCACATACAATGGGTGCAAGCCAGTTTTGCACACGCAGAATACTCGGGTTAAACTTGACGAGCCTAGCATATGCAGATATGGCCTTGGAACACTGAGACCGAAAGGTCGAGCGTGAATCATATAGTAGATATGATCGACATAATGTTGTTCACCATTGAAAACTACTCCATCTCACATGATGATCGGACATGGTTTAGTTGATATGGATCACGTGATCATTTAGATGACTAGAGGGATGTCTATCTAAGTGGGAGTTCTTAAGTAATATGATTAATTGAACTTTAATTTATGATAAACTTAGTACCTGATAGTATTTTGCATGTCTATGTTGTTGTAGATCAATAGCTCGTGTATAGCTTCCCCATTTTATTTTATTATATGTTCCTAGAGAAAACTAAGTTGAAAGATGATAGTAGCAATGATGCGGACTAGGTCTATGATCTGAGGATTATCCTCATTGCTGCATAGAAGAATTACGTCCTTGATGCACCGCTAAGTGACAGAACTATTGCAGGAGCAGATGCAGATGTTATGAACGTTTGACAAGCTCGGTATGATGACTACTTGATAGTTTAGTGCACCATGCTTTACGGCTTACAACCGGGACTTCAAAAATGGTTTGAATGCAACGGAGCATATAAGATGTTCCAAGAGTTGAAATTGGTATTTCCAATGTTGGGGACATCGCTTATCGGGAACTTATCGGTCGACCCATGATAAGGGGTAAATCGGCCAGTTTATCGGCATATCGGCTGATTTATCACCATGTCGGCTGATTTATCGGCCGATTTATCTTATCGGTCTGACAGCAGTAAGCGATAAATGGGTCGATTTATCGGCATATCGGAAGATATCTTGAACAGTGGGTATTTCAGACTCATGCCTGTGTCGAGAGGTATGAAACCTCTGACAAGTACTTTGCCTATAAGATGGAGGAGAATAGCTCAACCAGTGAGCATGTGCTCAGAATGTCTCAGTACTACAATCGCTTGAATCAAGTGGGAGTTAATCTTCCAGATAATATAGTGATTTGCAGAGTTCTCTAGTCAGTATCACCAAGTTACTGGAACTTCGTGATGAACTATAATATGCAAGGGATGACGAAAACGATTCCCTAGCTCTTCGTGATGCTAAAATCGGAAAGGTGGAACTCAAGAAAGAGCATCAAGAGTTGATGGTTAACAAGACCACTAGTTTCAAGAAAAGGGGCAAAGGAAAAGAAAGGGAACTTCGAGAAAGAATGGCAAGCAAGTTGCCGCTCCCGTGAAGAAACCCAAAGATAGACCTAATCTTGAAACTAAGTGCTTCTACTGCAAAGGGAATGGCCAGTGGAAGTAGAACTACCCCAAATACTTGGCGGATAAGAAGGATGGCAAAGTAAACAAAGGTATATTTGATATACATGTTATTGATGTGTACTTTACTAGTGTTCATAGTAACCCAAGGGTATTTGATGCCGGTTCAGTTGCTGAGATCGGTAACTCGAAATAGGAATTGCAAAATGAACAAAGACTATTTAAGGGCGAGGTGACAATGTATCCAAGGTTGATAAGATCACCATCGCATACTCCCTCTATCTTCGGGATTAGTATTGGACCTAAATAAATGTTATTTGGTGTTTGCATTGAGCATGAGTATGATTGGATCCTGTTTATTGCGATACAGTTATTCACTGAAGTCAGAGAATAATTGTTGTTCTATTTACATGAATAAAACCCTCTATGGTCTTACATCCAATGTAAATGGTTTACTGAATCTCGATTGCAGTGATACACATATTGATAATATTGATGCCAAAAGATGCAAAGTTAATAATTATAGTGCAACATGTTTGTGGCACTGCCGTTTAGGTCATATTGGTGTAAAGGGCATGAAGAAACTCCATATTGATGGGCTTTTGGAATCACTTGATTATGAATCACATGATCCTTGCGAACCATGCCTCGTGGGCAAGATGACTAAGAGTCTGTTCTCCGGAACAATGGAGCGAGTCACTGACTTATTGGAAATAATACACACTGATGTAAACAGTCCGATGAGTGTTGAGGCTCGCGGCGGGTATCGTTATTTTCTGAGCTTCACAGATGATTTGAGAAGATATGAGTATACCTACTTAATGAAACACAAGTCTGAAATGTTTGAAAAGTTCAAAGAATTTCATAGTGAAGTGGAGAATCATCGTTACAAGAAAATAAAGTTTCTACGATCTGATCGCAGAGGAGAATATATGAGTTATGAGTTTGGCCCTCATTTAAAACAATGTGGAATAGTTTCACAACTCACGCCACCTGGAACACCACAGTGTAATGGTGTGTCCAAACGTTGTAACTGTACTTTATTGGATATAGTGCGATCTATGATGTCTCTTACTGATTTACAACTATCATTTTGGGGTTATGCATTAGAGACAGTTGCATTCATGTTAAATTGGGCACCATCTAAATCCATTGAGACGACACCGTATGAACTGTAGTGTAGCAAGAAACCTAAGCTATCGTTTCTTAAAATTTGGGGTTGTGATGCTTTTGTGAAAAAGCTTCAACCTGTTAAGCTCGACCCCAAATCGGAGAAATGTGTCTTCATAGGATACCCAAAGGAGACTGTTGGGTACACCTTCTATCACAGATCTGAAGGCAAAAATATTCGTTGCTAAGAATGGATCCTTTCTAGAGAAGGAGTTTCTCTCGAAAGAAGTGAGTGGGAGGAAAGTAGAACTTGATAAGGTAATTGTACCTGCTCCCTTATTGAAAAGTAGTACATCATAGAAATCAGTTCCAGTGATTCCTACACCAATTAGTGAGGAAGCTAATGATGATGATCATGAAACTTCAGATCAAGTTACTACCGAACCTTGTAGGTCAACCAGAGTAAGATTCACACCAGAGTGGTACTATAATCCTATTCTGGAGGTCATGTTACTTGACCATGACGAACCTCCAAACTATGAGGAAGTGATGATGAGCCCAGATTCCGCGAAATGGCTTGAGGCCATGAAATCTGAGATGGGATCCATGTATGAGAACAAAGTGTGGACTTTGGTTGACTTTCCCGATGATTGGCGAGCCATTGAGAATAAATGGATCTTCAAGAGGAAGAAGGACGCTGATAGTAGTGTTACTATCTAGAAAGCTCGACTTGTCCAAAAGGGTTTTTGACAAGTACAAGGTGTTGACTGTGATGAGATTTTCTCACTCGTAGTGATGCTTAAGTCTGTCTGAATCATGTTAGCAATTGCCACATTTTATGAAATATGGCAAATGGATGTCAAAACTGCATTCCTTAATGGATTTCTTAAAGAAGAGTTGTATATGATACAACAAGAAGGTTTTGTCAATCCTAAAGGTGTTAACAAAGTGTGCAAGCACCAGCGATCAATCTATGGACTGGTGCAAGCATCTCGAAGTTGGAATATACGCTTTGATGAGCTAATCAACGCATATAGTTTTATACAGACTTGCGGTGAAGCCTGTATTTACAAGAAAGTGAGTGGGTGCACTACAGCCTTTCTGATAAGTATATGTGAATGACATATTCTTGATCGGAAATGATGTAGAATTTTCTGGAAAGCATAAGGAGTGTTTGAAAGGAGTTTTTCAAAGAAAGACCTCGGTGAAGCTGCTTACATATTGATCATCAAGTTCTATTGAGATAGATCAAGACGCTTGATAAGTATTTTCAATGAGTACATACTTTGACAAGATATTGAAGTAGTTAAAAATGGAACGGTCAAAGAAGGAGTTCTTGCATGTGTTGCAAGGTGTAAAGTTGAGTAAAAACTCAAAACCCGACCACGATAGAAAATAGAAAGAGAATGAAAAGTCATTCCCTATGCCTTAGTCATAAGTTCTATAAAGTATGATATGCTATGTACCAGACCTAATGTGTACCTCACCATGAGTTTGGCAAGAGGGTACAATAGTGATCCAGGAGTGGATCACTGGACAACGGTCAAAATTATCATTAGTGGAATAAGGATATGTTTCTTGGTTATAGAGGTGACAAAAAGTTCGCCGTAAAGGGTTACGTCGATGCAAGCTTTGACACTGATCGGGATGACTCTAAGTCTTAATCTGGATACATATTGAAAGTGGGAGGAATTAGCTAGAGTAGCTCCGTGCAGAGCCTGTCGGGACCCCGATCCTAAGTCACACCGATCTAGCATGTAATACATCATATCACTTTGCGGCCTCACGCACGGTATTCCCACGGGTGCCACCTTACCTGGCCCAGGACCGTTTGCGCCTTTTGGCTCACGTATATGATAGTCTCGCTAGCATCCATATGACAAAGAACCCGGGCCGACATGACTAGTCGTAAATCCAAAGTGGCGCTAACTTACAGGGACAGGCATACATGACCCAGCAACGAACGTGTTGGTCATCAGCGAGTGAACCCGGGCTGTAGCAGCTGGGCCAACAGGACTCCGGAGAATCCGGGCTGTAACAGGCTAACAGGACTCTAGTAGACATCGCGTGACATTTCCCCGAAGGGACAGACACAGGAACGAAGAAGGACACATGCCAGCCACCCTAAGTGTTTCGGGGCAGTAGCAAGCTACCATGTCTCAGTGGAAGCACTAGGAGACATTTACCAGTAAGAGAGGCTACCAAGGTTAAACAACTAGGTTTGTCAGATCCCACACATACCAAGCATTTCAAATCATACACACAATATGCTCGATATGTGCAAATACAACATGGCATCACAACAAAACTCTACAACTCAAAGTATTTATTCATTAGGCTCCGAGGAGCCAAGTATTACAAACATGGGTCTCATGACCCAACATGTAAGTGCATCTAGTGCCACCCCTAGTTGCTTTTGGAGTATTGACGACAAACCTGGTTGAGGGACTAATGTGTTTGTGAGAATTGAAGGATAACACAGGTGGTAGTCCCTCATTGATTCGGTTTACCTATCGGGGAAGACCCCTAAAAATGTGAGAAGACATTGAAGATAATGGTGGTATGTGAAGATATTCACATTGAATACTATGACATGAGAAGACATCGCATGAAGACTATGGAGCGCGAAGACCTAGTTGTTTCGTAGTTTCATTTTCTTCCTTGTTGAGTCATAGGAACCACCATACTGTTAAGTGGGGCCCAAGTGAACAAAGTCAGAATGACTGAAGTGATGCTCAACCAAATCCTAAGTCTTGGAGCGAAGACAATGAGAGCAAATCTTATCCAGAGCTGGATAAGTCAGCTTTACTTATAGCCCAAGTCAAGCTATCACGTGTGTTTGAAATCTGACCGTTGGAACACGTGTCAGTTCCTTAGTGACCCAGGGTCATTTCGGACAAATCAGGTCGAGTTTCCTAGTGGCTATAAATAGCCCACCCTCTACGCCATAAATTGGTGGTTGCTCAGAGTTAGTGCACGGCTTTTGTCGTTTGAGAGCAACCCACCTCCGAAGCCTTTGAGAGAGAAATTCTTGCGAGGACAAATCCCTAAACACCTAGAGCCAAAGAGTGTTAGGCATCACTGAAGTCTTTCTGTCTGTGTGATCTGAAGACTTGTTACACTTGAGGACTGTGAATCCTCCAACCAGTTAGGCGTCGCGTTCTGAGCATCCAAGAGTCATTGTGGATCGCCGGTGAACGAAGTCTGTGAAGGTTTGGAAGTCTACCTTGAAGACTTACCAGAGTGATTGGGCGAGGACTGGGTGTCCTTAGCTCAAGGGGAATAAGGTGAAGACGAGGTCTTCTGAGTTGAATCTCAGCCTCCCTAACCAGACGTACAGTTGTCACAGCAAATGGAACTGGTCCAACAAATCATTGTCTTCAACGAGTCACTGGTTTCATCCTTCCGTTCCCTTTACTTACTGTTGGTCCTTGTGAAGTCATTGTATGATTGCATTATCTTTTGTCTTCACTGAGTGACTGCTTGTTCTGATTGGCTTCACAATATCTTCCTACCTGATCTTTACTGCCTAGCTACTATTAGTCATTGTGCTTTCACTTCATTGAATACTTGACTATGGTTTGCCTAGTGTAGTCTACCTTCAGCTGCATGGTAATAGGTTTATTTCTATCGTTTGTCTTCGAAACTTCCATGTTTTGAAGACTTTCATAAAAATCGCCTATTCACCCCCCCCCCCCTCTTCTGAATAAGACATGCAGTTGTCACAACAACCGGAACTAGTCCAACAAATCATTTGTCTTCACCAAGCAACTGGTTCTATCTCTTCTTTCTCCTTTACATACAGTTTGTCTTCGTGAAGTCATTGCCTGCTTGCAATATCTGTTTGTCTTCACTGTGTGACTGAGGTTCTGATTGGCTTCATATTACCTTCCATCCTGATCCATACTGCCTAGCTACTAATAGTCTTCGTGCTTTCACTTCTTTAAATACTTGACTATGGCTTGCCTAGTGTAGTCTACCTTCCGCTGCATGTTAATAGGTTTATGTCTATTGTTTGTCTTCGAAACTTCCATGGTTTGAAGACTTTCATAAAAATCACCTATTCACCCCCCTCTAGTCGATAACTAGCACTTTCAATTGGTATCAGAGCATGGTACTCCCTTGTTCTGTGTGATTCGGTTTAACCACCTGGAGTTTTAGCTATGTCGACTGCAGGGATAATCAAAGTCTCCGCTGCATGCCCCGTCTTTGATGGAACTGAATATCCCTACTGGAAGAATAAGATGCGCGTGCATCTTGAAGCCATTGATGTCGACCTCTGGTATGACATCAAGAATGGCATTCCCAAGGCTAGTGAAGGTGTCACCACTGCTGATGTCAAGAAGTTCGTTCAACTGGATTCTACTGCCAAGAACATCATCTATGGTCATCTGACCAAAGGACAGTATGGCCGTGTGAGTGCTCCGGAAATGTCGAAGCTGGTCTGGGACTGGCTCTCCAAGGTCAACGAAGGCGTCTCAACCCAGAGAGATCAAAGGATCAGTGTCCTTCGCAACCTCTTCAACCGCTTCAAGAGAAACGTCAATGAGAATGTTCAGCTCATGTTTGATCGCCTCATTGACATCACAAATGAGCTTCAAGCTCTCGGCGCTACTGAGATCACCAAGCATGAAATCGTCAAGATGCTCCTAAGATCACTTGACAGCTCGTTTGACACCTTAGCCCTGATGATTCAAGAACGCCCTGACTTCAAGACACTCGATCCGTCTGACATACTTGAAAGGCTCAACACACATGAGTTTCAGCTTTCTGAGAAAAGAGATATATATGGTCCCAACTATGGCCGAACTCGCGCTTTGAAGGCAAAAGTTGTTTCCTCATCTAAAGAAGAATCTGACTGCAGTTCTGATGATCCTGAAGACATTGAAAAGGAGCTTGCTATGCTTGTGAAGAAGTTCCAGAAATTCACTAAGAAGAAATGCTTTAGAAAGTCTTCTCGATCCGGCTCAAGAAATGATGAAGCTTCTACTCATGACTACAAGAAGAGAACATGCCACAAGTGCAAGAAACCTGGTCACTACATCTCTAAGTGTCCGCAATGGGACAACGAGAA
>NC_041382.1:154656173-154678919 GCF_002162155.2 Triticum dicoccoides | reverse complement strand
AAGAAGAAGAAGAAGAAGAAGAAGGAGAAGGAGAAGAAGAAGAAGAAGAAGAAGAAGAAGAAGAAGAAGAAGAAGAAGAAGAAGAAGAAGAAGAAGAAGAAGAAGAAGAAGAAGGAGAAGAAGAAGGAGAAGAAGAAGGATAAGAAGAAGAAGAAGAAGAAGGAGAAGAAGAAGGAATATGATTCTAATGACAAGAAGAAGAACAAATACTCAAAGTCTTCTTCCAATTCTTCCTCAAAGTCTTCATCACACAAGAAGAGCTCATCTGGCATGGCTCGTGCATTTGTTGGCAAGGAAATGGATTCAGAGGAGGAGTTTTCTTCTGAGGAGGCGGAGGTGGAGTCTGAGGAGGAGTCCGACTCTGGCGTTGCAAGTCTGGCTACAACCTACATTGCCAAGTCCATCTTCAACACTGAAGACAATGGCTTCATGACCTGCGCTGATGCTAATGACAAGGATGACTCCGCTCCCACCTATTGCTTCATGGCATGTGGTGCCAAGGTAAACTCACGCAATGCTCACTATCAAACATCTAGTGAAGATGACTTTGATTGTGATTCCAAACCCAGCTACAAAACACTTGCTAAAATTGCAATTGAACAACAGAAAGCTATGGAACATATTCAAAAACTGTTAGACAAAAGCGATGACCTGTTGGACGCGGAAATGACTCGATCTCAGTCCTTAATTGAAGACATAAAAAATCTTCATGTTAAGTATGAGGAACTTGAAAGTCGTCATGAAACACTCTCAACAACTCAAGAAAAGCTTTCCTATAATTATCTTCAAAGGAAGCAAGAACTTGAGAAATTGAGAGCAGTTCATGAAGATCTTCAAAAGGAAAATGAGTCACTTCGCGCTCAATAGATCAGTCCCTCTCAGAAAGGATTTGAACCACCATGTCTAAAATGCCTTGAGCATGATAACGCTACTTCTGTTGCTGAATGTTCTACTGCTGCTACTGTTGCAATATCTTCAACTGTTGATGTGGTAACTAACCCCTCTGCTAAGGATGCCACTGCTATTGCTGATGAAAATGCTAGGTTGAAGACATTGCTTGAAACAAGGATGTACAAAAGTCTCAAAGGGCATCAGACACTATGTGATTTCCTCAAAAGGAAGATTCTGAACCAAAACCCTAGGAAAGAGGGTGTTGGGTTCGAAAGGAAAATGAATGTTGATGGCTCTTACTGGAAGCCTGAGCAGTACCCCAAAACCACATGGGTTGCTGCAAAGGAACATTCAGTGGATCCATCCACCCTATCTAGCTTCACTTGTGCTAACCTTGTTATCATTGATGAATCCTTTGATGCAAACTATAAACTGTTTAAGAATCAGAATGGTGAAGTGTTTGCCAGGTATATTGGTACTAACTGCAGGAATGGGCCATCTATGAAGAAAGTCTGGGTGCCCAAAAGGTGTCTGGAGAATCTTCCTGTGAATTTCGTCATGACACCACAAGCGAAGAAGACAAACCCCAGACCAAAGGCTTCATATCGTCCAAAATCTTCATACAGACAGAGGACTCACCAGAGTCGCACTAACACAAATGTTTTGCAGGGAAACCATACTCAGGCCTATGAATATGAGTGTGTTTCATCAAACCGCCATGTTCATAAGACCTAGAACTACTCTGCTTACTCTTATGAGTATTATTCACCACCTGCAAGACTATTTGCTAGGGCTCCAAAGCCAAAGTTATTAGATGCTGCACTTAGACTCATTGCTTTGAAGCCACCCCTAAAGATGTGGGTGGTTAAGAAAACTTAACTCTCTTTTGCAGGGAATGGTCTCCAACTGGAAATCAAAGGCATCTAAAGCTATTGCTAGGGACCTAAAACATCTTGCGGGGCGCAAGATAAAATGCCCAAATGGTCTTATTATGTATTTTGTTCCTAAGTCGCTTGCTATTCATCCTATCAGTCCTAACCTCAATCTAAGCTTTCATAATCCACTTGCTCGTCAAATGTTTATGCTTCACAATGCTCTTCATGAAGCCTATCCCCCTAACTGCACTGTAGGGTATGACACCAGCTGCTGCAGAATGGATTATTGATAGTGGATGCACTAACCACATGACTAGCGAACGAAGTCTTCTCATGGACTCAACCTTACGTCCATCTGACAAGAGTCACATCACATTTGCTGACACTAGTAGAAGCAAGGTATTGGGTCTAGGTAGAGTTGCAATCTCAAAGGATCAGCACATGGATAAAGTGATGCTTGTTGAATCCCTTGGTTTCAACTTAATGTCTATCTCAATACTTTGTGATCTGAACATGATTGTGATATTTGGAAAATATTGTTGCCTTGTTCTAATGGAATCTGACAAGTCTCTAGTCTTTGAAGGGTATCGCAAAGATGATTTGTACATGGTAGATTTCTCAGCAGGACCACAGCTTGCCGTATGTCTTCTTGCAAAAGATTGAGAGTGTTGGCTCTGGCATCGGAGGCTAGGGCATGCTGGCATGAGGAACTTGCATACTCTCGCAAAGAAGAAGCACGTCATAGGCATCAAGGGCGTCAAGTTCAATAAGGATCACTTATGTGGTGCCTGCGAAGCTGGAAAGATGACGAGGGCCAAGCATCCCTCGAAGACAATCATGACAACAACTCAACCCTTCGAACTACTACACATGGACCTTTTCGGCCCTACTCACTACTCTACTCTAACTACTACTGCTTGTCTCTATGGCTTCGTCATTGTTGATGATTATTCAAGATATACATGGGTACACATAATCCTCTACAAGACTGAAGTGCAGGATGTCTTCAGACGCTTCGCCAACCAAGCCATGAACAACTATGGTGTCAAGATCAAGCACATCGGAAGTGAAAATGGCACAGAATTCAAGAACACAAGCCTCGACACTTATCTTGATACCTTGGGCATCACTCATGAGTTCTCAGCTCCATACACACCACAGCAGAATGGCATCATGGAACGCAAGAACAAAACTCTCATTGAGATGGCAAGAACGATGCTTGATGAATACAAGACTCCAAGAAAGTTCTGGCTCGAAGCCATTGATAATGCATGCCATGTCATCAACCGTGTTTATCTTCACAAGCTTCTGAAGAAGACTTCCTATGAACTCCTTACTGGTAAGAAGCCAAATGTCAGTTACTTCAGAGTATTTGGTGCTAGGTGCTGGATCAAGGATCCACATCACACTTCAAAATTTGCACCGAAAGCAAGGTTTTATGCTTGGTTACAGAAAGGATTCGCACTCCTACAGAGTCTTCAACCTCTTTCACTATAAAGTGGTTGAAACTGTGGATGTGTGGTTCGATGAGACTAACGGCTCGCAAAGAGAGCACCTGCCAAATGTGCTAGATGAAATTCTACCTAGTGAATCCATCAAGCTGATGGGAACTGGAGAAATCATAACGTCTGAAGCTCAGGCTGAAGAGGAACTTATCATTTCTGCACCTAATCAACCTGCAGACAATCCTCCTAATGATGACAATGATCAGCAAGGGCAAAATCTTCATCCAGTTCATCCTTGTGTTGCAAATGAAGTACAGATTGAGAAGATGATTGATAGCATCAATGCACCTGGTCCACTCACTCGTTCAAGGGCAACACAGCTAGCAAATTTCTGTGGGCACTTTGCATTTGTCTCAATATCTGAACCCAAGAAAGTTCCTGAAGCCTTCATGGAACCTGAATGGATTCAAGCTATGCAAGAAGAGCTCCAACAATTCGAGTTGAACAATGTGTGCAAACTGGTCAAGCGTCCTGATCCTCATAAAAACAATACCATAGGCACTAAATGGATATATCGCAACAAGCAAGATGAGCATGGTCAAGTTGTCAGAAACAAGGCTCGTCTCGTTGCTCAAGGATACACTCAAGTTGAAGGAATTTACTTTGATGAAACATTTGCTCCCGTGGCTAGGCTTGAAGCCATTCACATATTGCTAGCCTACGCAAATCATCATAACATCCTCCTGTATCAAATGGTTGTGAAGAGTGCCTTTCTCAATGGCAAGATTGAAGAAGAAGTGTATGTTGCACAACCGCCTGGTTTTGAAGATCCAAAACACACTGATATGGTATACAAGCTCAACAAGGCATTGTATGGCCTCAAACAAGCCCCTCGTGCTTGGTATGACACACTCAAAGACTTCCTGAAGAGCAAAGGCTTCAAACCTGGTTCCCTGGATCCCACACTCTTCACGAAGACATATGATGGTGAACTGTTTGTGTGCCAAATATATGTGGATGACATTATCTTTGGCTGCAGTAATCAAAAATACAGTGATGAGTTTGGACATCTTCAAATACGGCAACAAAGAAATGGCATCTTCATATCTCAAGAGAAATACCTCAAAGACTGCCTGAAGAAGTTTGGAATGCAAGACTGCAAATGTTACACGATGCCAATGCCAACCAAAAGTCATCTGGGTCCTGACGCCAATGGTAAAGAGTTCGATCAAAAGGTATACCGCTCCATGATTGGTTCCTTGCTTTATTTATGTGCATCTAGGCCAGATATCATGCTCAGTGTTTGCATGTGTGCCCGATCCCAAGCGGCACCAAAGGAACTGCATCACTTAGCTGTGAAGCGAATTCTTCGATATTTGGCTTACACCCCAACACTAGGATTATGGTATCCAAAGGGCTCAGAGTTTGATCTAGTTGGATTCTTGGATGCTGATTATGCTGGAGACAAGGTGGATCGCAAGTCTACATCAGGCACATGTCACTTTCTGGGATGATCACTTGTTTGTTGGTCTTCAAA
Source organism: Triticum dicoccoides (assembly GCF_002162155.2). Classification (NCBI taxonomy): domain Eukaryota; kingdom Viridiplantae; phylum Streptophyta; class Magnoliopsida; order Poales; family Poaceae; genus Triticum; species Triticum dicoccoides. The sequence goes on along the minus strand of NC_041382.1, from coordinate 154,674,171 downwards.
GAAGCAGAACTGTGTATCTCTCTCCACTTCTGAATCTGAATACATTGCTGCTAGATCTTGATGCACTCAGCTTCTATGGATGAAGCAAACACTCAAAGACTATGGTATCCATCTGAAGCACGTACCACTCTACTGCGACAATGAAAGCGCCATCAAGATTGCCAACAACCCAGTTCGGCACTCGAAGACAAAGCACATTGAAATTCGTCATCACTCTCTCAGAGATCATGTCATGAAGGAAGATATTGATATCATTCATGTCAACACTGAAGAGCAACTGGCAGATATCTTCACAAAGCCCTTGGATGAGAAAAGGTTTTGCAAGTTGCGGTGTGAGATAAATATGTTGGAATCCTCAAATGTCCTATGATCAGGCATACATCCTAACACTTATGCATGTTGATGACTTATATGTGCAACACACGAAGTAACGTATATCTTCAATTAATGAAGACTTACAATCTAAGTGTGAATACATTAACGCAGAAATTGACTTTGGAGCGCCATGATAATTGTGCGCCGTGTCTGGGTCAAATACTTCCTATACGGTGGGTAACGCCACCACCAAACTTTTTTTTGAAATATTTTCTGTTGGCGTTACATTTGCAAAGTCTTCGCATTTGGTTTGTTTTCAAATGAACATGTCTTCATGTTTATCTTCACTATATTGATTTGGTCTTATTCGGATATATTCATATATTAGCGTTCTGTCCTCTACAACATTCACTTATAGCTATTTCTTCTCGTTTGAATCTTTTGAACTAAGTGAACGTGATCGGACCCTAACCTCTCTATGCTCCTGTCTCAAATCTATCTATCCAAATCATATGCATTCTATTGAAACCGTCGAATGTCTTCTCTGCGTCCTTGTCAGCAGAAGACATGGAGATGAACATTAAATATGATTTAAATGCTCTATCCTTTTTCCCTGAAACTCGGAGAAGCGGGAATGACCACCCGACAATCCAGGCATGCGTGGGAACATGGAACAACCTCCAATGTGTTGCATGTTCACCACGTGTCCCTCAGATGTGAACTGCCAGGGGCACCTGCGTAATAACACCGTGTCGTCCCTGTCCTTATAAATACACGCCACACCCCAGTCAGTATCTCTTCTTCCACTTCTCCTTCCCGCACAAACCCTAGCGCCACCGCTAGCCCTCGACGACGCTGGCGACGAAGTGCTTAGCTGTCGTGACCTCACCGACACCGTCCTCACGCCGGCCACAGACATCATCTTCTCCGCCGTCGCTGTAGGTATCTTTCGTCGCCAAGTTAGGGCACGGAAGATTGAACTGCTTAGCCGCATCCTCTATGTCGGTGTACAAAAAGAGGGGTACGCTTTTTGTACCCCTATAACTGTGCACGGGCAGTCTGAGCCACGGGCACCACCACACTGAGCAAGGCAAGGGAGGTGAGCCAAGGTAAGGCCGAAGCTCAGGATAAGCAGAACGACGCCAATACCAAGACCACAAAGAGCAAAAGGGGACGAAACGGACCCCCCCGGCAAGATCCTTGCCGGGAGGCGGTTTTAGCAAACCCGGCAAGACCCTTGCCGTGGTAGCTCGCCCCACACCTACGGAGTGAGTCACCCTTGAGTCCACTGCCCCCATGGGGGTAGTGGATTCGGGATACATCCCCGTGGTGGCATGCAGATCTTTGTGAAGACATTCAAGATCAGATACACCCTTTAGAAGATGATGATCCTTGGCGGGATCCTAGCCGAGGAGGACCATAAGGCCCCCGGCAAGAGACTTGCCGGGGATGATAGCAGGCGCCACGGCAAGACCCTTGACGGGGCCCCGGCAAGGCCCTTTGCCAAGAACACCCATTCGGCCACCATCAGGCCCACGCCAGTCGAACCTCCACCGCCGTTCGCATGCAGCTGCCGACCCAACCAGCTGGGCAGGCACCTGCGTGGTGGCATGCAGATCTTCATGGAGACCCACCGCTGCGCCACCTCAGCTGCCTGCCTGCCTACATGGCACCGCGGGCGCCGCTGGCCAGGGCGCGTGTCAACGCGAGAGGGAGCAGCGACGGACGAGATAGGGCTCTCCCCCGTCCCCGATAAAGCAAGGACACCTGGGCAAGACGCATTAAATGCGCCTTGTCATGTAATGCGAGGGATAACCTCGCATCACTGTTCCCTTTCCACCTCCTGGTGCTACTGTGGCAACCCCTTTCCTATAAAAGGAGGCCTGAGGCGACCAGGAGGGGGATTTGGCTTTTTGGAGCTCCTCACGCCCCATAGCTAGCTCAAGAACATAGATATACAATCCACCAAAGCAGGAGTAGGGTCTTACGCATCCCCGCGGCCTGAACCTGGATAAACAAACCGTGTGCTATCTGTTTGATCCATTCTTCTCACGACCCCGTGCCCCGCAACCGTAATAGGGATTCTTGTGATCCCATAGGTGTCGTTCCCACCAACATCTTTGGCGCGCCAAGTAGGGGTCGCAGTTGTGAGAATAGGCTCTAGCAGTTAGCCCGACACTCCTTCATCTTCGTGACCCTTAAAGAAGAAAGGAGGCCAGAAGATCGACACTCGAGCGATCGCAAACAGAAGCTAAGTTGCACTGAACCCTTATTTGGGCTACCCTTCTTATTTGAGGTTATTCCCCCCGGAGATATTTGCTTTGTATGAGAAACCTGCACGCCAGGGGGCTCTACCACGATTGGCAACGCCCTTGCCCTGTTTCGAGTCCGCTCAACAGCTCAAGCAGCTGCGTCGAGAATGGCAGAGTAGCCTTCCGCGATCTGCAACGCCCCCGATTCTGACTCGAGTCAAGCTCGACAGTTCGAGCGGCCGTGTTCAGAACAGAAAGGTGGCTCGTCCGGCAGCATGCGTGCCCGGCTGGCCATGGGGACCCGTCCCCAAAACGCCGCTAGGGGCTTCCGCACCGGCAAGCCTTCCCGATCGACGTAGGGCACGTATACAAAGAGGAATCAAACGGGGAAATAACATGCATAAAAATTAAGAGTACTTCAAAGTTATATTACATCACATCATAGCTGCGATTCTAACTAAAGATAAAATTTGTCTTGGTCGGGAACCCGCGGCGGCGAAGAAGAACGGGATGCCTAAAACCGACGCTGGCCTTCCACCCTCTTGATTTCGTCGATGTAGTCGGTGATGGGCTTGATGCGCTCCTTGAGCACCGTGAGGTCAGCACCATCCGGCAAGCTCTTCATCGCGGCCGCGAAGTCAAGATCGGGATTCCAGTATGCCGTCTTGGTGAGGACCTTGGTCACGACCCTCCGGCAGAGTCGCCGGGCCTCCTCGGCCAGTGTGGCCGCCCTGTTGGAGTGAAGATACGCCAAGGCTCCGAGGACGCCCTCGAAGAACAGGGTCAACTTGGTGTTGATGGTCCCGCTGCGCTCACGGCGTACCTCACGTGTGGCATCCCCATGGTGGCCAACTGCGAGGTGACCCTGCCGGCGACCTCCTCCAGGCGGCTGATCCATCTGTTCTCGCCCGCCACATAATCCTGGTGGGAGGCGGCCTCGTTCGCCTGCATCTGCTTCTCCTCCTCCAGGCTCCTGGTCAAGGTCTCCTCCCGAGCCCTGCTCTCCGACAGCATCTTCTCGAGATCCTCCAGCTTCAGCTTGAGGTCTCTGACGGAGTTTTGCGCTCCGGAGAGCTTCCCAGCCCTGCTGATGACCGCTCCTTGCGCCTCCACCAAGGCGTTGTTGAGCGTGCTCTTCTTGTTGGACAGCTTGAGGGCCTGCTCCTTCAGCTTGTCATGCGCCACCTCCAACTCCCTTACCTTGCCGGCATGGGCTAGAGCCTCCTCGTGCCTCTGCTCCAGCTCGCGAGTCCACCGCGCGACAAGGGCCTCAAGCTCCTCATCCTTGCCACGGAGCGCTGCGGCAAGCTTCGCCTCACGCGCGGCGAGGTCCTCTTCCTGGGAATTCAAGGTGGCTTGATGCTGGTTCCGGGCGGCCTCGGCCGCGGCAGCCAAGTTCGCCGCCTTTTCCTGGGCCTTCTCGATGTCGGCCATCTTCATGGTGAGCTCCACATCACGCTTGGCCAATTTCTCCTGAAAGGCCTTCTGCTCCTCGCGAACCTGGTGGAACCAGGTCTGCGTCTCGGCAACGCGCGCCTTGAAGTCCACCTCCGCGTTGTCCACCGTTGCCATCCTGGACTTGACCTTGTCCAGGCAAGCACGGTAGAGCACTTGGAGCTTCCGAAAATTGGCCCCCATGGCACGGAAAAGCTGCTCTTCTGGAGAATCATCGCCACCAATGCCCGGCTCATCAACCACCTCGAGCCCAGTGGCGGCAAGCACCTCGCCGTCGAAAACTTCCCCTTCGGCGGGCGCCCAGCTTGACGCCCCTGGGAGGTGGACGAAGAGATCGTCGCCCACCTTCAGATACCTGCCGGGCCTGAGGTTGAGGAGGGAGGCTGGTCACCCACCACCTCTTCCTCGGCGGAGGCCTTGCCGGCCCCACCGGCAGGTCCACCACTGGTGCCCTCGGCAGAAGCCTTGCCGGTCACCTTGGCGGCCCCCGCCGCGGTATCCTCGGCAGCATCCTTGGCGGCCTCCTCAGCAATGTTCCCGGCAACGGTATCCACGTCCTCCATACCAGTTGAAGGAGGGCCTGGGAAGCAACGGGAGCAATGAAGCCAAGAAAAGAATAAGGGAAGAGACGAAGGACAGGCGACTCACCAGTGCCAGGCTGAGAAGCAGAAGTCCCCTCTCCGCCAGCATTCAGCGCTATGGCAGAGCCACCAGCACCCAAGTTCCCATCTTCCTCCATGGGTGTGGGCTCCGTGCCTGATACCCTTTCCGGGGACGCCCCCCGCGGCGGCGTAGTCGATGGGGGTGGTGTGTTAGGAGTAGCCCTTTGTGGCTCCTCCTGCTGCCGCTCCCCTCCTGCAAACCCGGCAAGGTCAGCATCATAGCATCGAGCACTTACCACATGTCGAGTAAGAAGAGGGTGACTATAACACCCTCGATCCGACTATAGCTCCCACGTGTCGAGGCACGACTTAGAGACATAATCGCATTGAAGGCATATGTCGCAAGTTAGGCAATCTTCACAACATCCCATGTAATATGAATAATTAAAGGGGAGAACATAGTTGGCTTACACTCGCCACGTCAATCAAGTACATAAATAACATTACATCATCCAAAACACTCATGGCCCAACTACAGCGCCAAAATAGAAGAAAACCCAACATGCGACAACGGTCCCAATCACCCCCAACTGGGCACCACTACTGATCATCGGGAAAGGAAACATAGTAACGCTGAGAGTCCTTGTCAAACACCCACTTGAGCTCGTACTCGTCACCTGGAGCGGAATCACCTGGACCTGCATCTGGAGTTATAGTATCTGTGAGCCATGGGGACTCAGCAATCTCGCACCCTCGCGATCAAGACTATTTAAGCTTATAGGAAGGGTAAGGCAATTATATGTGGAGCTGCAGCAAGCGACTAGCATATATGGTGGCTAACTTATTCGCAAAAGAGAGCGAGAAGAGGAGGCAAGCGCGAGCGAGAAACTAGAGAGCAACCTGCGCAAACATTACTCCAACACCGTGTCCACTTCCCGGACTCCGCCGAGAAGGGGCCATCACGGTAACACACACGGTTGATTCATTTTAATTAAGTTTAGTTCAAGTTATCTACAACCGGACATTAACAAATTCCCATCTGCCCATAACCACGGGCACGGCTTTCGAAAGTTCAAACCCTGCAGGGGAGTCCCAACTTAGCCCATGACAAGCTCTCACGGTCAACAAAGGAATAGACCTCCACCCGAGACACACCGATCAGACTCGGTAACCCGGTACAACAAGACAATTCAACAGGTTAAAACAAGACCAGCAACACCGCCCGAATGTGCCGACAAATCCCGATAGGAGCTGCACATATCTCGTTCTCAGGGCACACTCAGATAGGTCAAGCTACGAGTAAAACCAACCCTCAAGTTTCCCCGAGGTGGCCCCGCAGGCTGCCCGGTTCGGACCAACACTCGGAGGGAGCACTGGCCCGGGGGGGTTTAAAATAAGATGACCCTTGGGCTCCGGTAACCCAAGGGAAAAAGAGGCTAGGTGGCGAATGGTAAAACCAAGGTTGGGCATTGCTGGAAAAGCTTTAATCAAGGCGAACTATCAAGGGGTTCCCATTATAACCCAACCGCGTAAGGAACGCAAAATCCGGGAACATAACACCGATATGACGGAAACTAGGGCGGCAAGAGTGGAACAAAACACTAGGCGAGAGGCCGAGCCTTCCACCCTTTACCAGGTATATAGATGCATTAAGATAACATAGCAATATAATGATATCCCAACAAGTAAATAAATGTTCCAACAAGGAACGGCTCCAATCTTCACCTGCAACTAGCAACGCTATAAGAGGGGCTGAGCAAAGCGGTAACATAGCAAATCAACGGTTTGCTAGGACATGGTGGGTTAGAGGTTGACATGGCGATTTGGGAGGTTGACAAGCAAAAGGTAGGCATCGTAGCATTGGCATAGCAAGAGCGAGCAAACTAGCATATCAAAGATAGTAGTGATTTCGAGGGTATGATCATCTTGCCTGCACAGTTGTCAGAGTTGACTGGATCCTCACAAGCAAACTCAACGGGATCCTCGGTAGCGAACTCGTCTCCCGGCTCTACCCAAACAAGACAAACAAGCAACAAGGACAAAATCAACCACGTGCAAGGATCAAGCGATACGATGCAATGATGATATGATATGCGGGATGCGATGCGGGATGCAAAATGCAAGATATGACAGGAAATGCATGAACCTGGCCTCAACTTGGAATTCCAAGGGTGCCACTGGAAAGATGAGATGAAACGCTTGAAAACGATATAAAGATCATCGGAATCGGAGTTACGGTTTGGAAATGGCAAGCGATTCAAAAATGACACCGGTCTGCGATTTACAGCAAGTAGGCATCTAAATGCAACAAAATGAACATGCTACAACCACCAAACATGACAACAAAATACATGGCAGGGATGCACACAAGATGCTTAACAAAAGACTAGCACTTAGCCACAGCCAATTCATCCATTAAGAGGTTCAAACAAGCATGGCAAAAACGCAAATGCAAAACAGATCTCAGACTTAGTGAAATTAACACTTGTCTGGAATTTCAGATCACGAAGCCCTCTTCAGAGCAGCAAAACAACATGATACATGACCTGATTAAGACAAGTAAGAACATGGCATGGAGCTACTCAACAAGCTTAACAAAATACCCAAAGTGACCTGAGGCCAAAAGGGGTCACAAAATATACTAACGGGCACATGAACATAGCAAAAACATAATCAGTTTTCAGACTTAGTGAAAACTGAGACATGCTGAAATATAACTAACGAAGGCATGTAAACGAGCTCGATGCACTCACCACGGTGCAAGTCATGGCAAGGCAAGCATACATCCATTAAGAAGGCACAAAATACAAGCTAGACATGGCAAGAACAATGGCATAGCATGCACGGATCAATTACAATAACATCGGCAAAATCGCAAACGAGTTGACGATCTGCCCAGATTCACCACGAAGCAAAAGTAGAGCTCGATTGACTCAAGCTAGGGTGCCCCATAATTGCAAACAAAGACATGGATCACTAGGATTAACTAGAGCATAACATGATTAACAAAACTCCTTTACTGATCATCCTCAAAAGAGGCACGGATCACTAGGAAACAAGCTGAATATGTGGCATCATGAACTAAATAATCCCAGACTTAGTGAAAACTACTAAGTTCCTGAAAACATATTTACCGGGTGCCTCACTTTGCAAGCTTGCACAAGTCACCACACACATCCTAAAAATGCATGGGTTGCACCTCTACATAGATGACAAAATCCTTAACAAAACATATGAAGGACTCATAGGCATAGCATGCACACAACAATCATGGCAAAAATGACAAAAGTCTAAGATGAACTAGCAGATCTGACAATTAACTCACGAAGCCTCCTTCTAACAGCATTTCTGGCATCAAGATGAACTCAAATGAAAATGATGCAATGGAATGAAATGATGTACTCTCTGAGATGAACATTTTGATATGCTATATGCCCAAATCGGAGCTACTGATGCAAAGTTATGGAGCCGCGAACATGAGCATGTGAAGTAAAAATTCTGGGACTTAGTAAAAAAAACTACCCCGAATCAGATCTAGGGTTCCGGGCACGCAACCGAGGCGCGGCCGGATCTGCACTGTAGCTCCTCGCCGGAAATGGCGCCTTGGCCGGAGGAAGACGGGCGGCCGCCGGAGGGAGGCCGCGGCCGGGGCGGATCCGGGCGACGGAGAGGCCGGCGCGGCCGGTGGCGGCGATGGCGGCGACCGGGCGGCGGGCGGCAACGGCGGGCGGCACGGCGAGCTACGGCGGGCGGCGGCGAAGCGGCAGCGGCGGGGCGGCGGCCGGAGTGGCGGGTCGGGCGGCGGCTCGGGCGCCCAGGCGGCGGCGCGGGGGAGCAGGCGCGGGGAGGCGGGAGCCTCGGGTGGCGGCGGCGACCGGGCCCGCGCGGGCCGGATCTGGGCCGCGCGGGCCGCGCGGAGAGAGAGAGCTGCCGGGTGAGGTGGCGGGCGCCTATTGGCTTGGAGCGGCGGCGGGGATGACGTGGCGCGACGCCACTGGCCGGAGCGAGGTGGAGGGCGGACGTGTCCGTCGGTGGAAGAAACGTCCGGGCGCGAGGTGGAAGACGACTAGGGTTTGTACCGCGAATGTTTCGGAGGGGATCACATATATATAGGTAGAGGGAGCTAGGAGAGTCCAAATGAGGTGCGGTTTTCGGCCACGCGATCGTGATCGAACGCTCTAGGACATGGAGCAGAGTTTGGTGGGTTTTGGGCCAAATTGGAGGGGTGTTTGGCTGCAACACACACGAGGCCTTTTCGGTCCCTCAGTTAACTGTTGGAGTATCAAACGAAGTCCAAATGGTACGAAACTTGACAGGCGGTCTACCGGTAGTAAACCAAGGCTGCTTGGCAAGTCTCGGTCCAATCCAGAAATTTTTAATCCCCACACACGAAAGAAAGCTAGAAGTGGCCACCGGAGGAGAACGAAGTGCCGGAATGCAAAACGGACAACGGGGAAAGTGCTCGAATGCATGAGATGAACACGTATGCAAATGCAATGCACATGATGACATGATATGAGATGCATGACAACGAAAACAACACACAGAGACAAAAACCCAAACCCGAGAAATAAATATAACTTAACGCCGGAAACGGCAAGAGTTGGAGTACAAATAGGGAAAGTTACAACCGGGGTGTTACAACACTCCACCACTACGAAAAGATCTCGTCCCTAGATCTAGGACTGAAAGAACTCTGGGTACTCAGAACGGAGGTGATCCTCGCATTCCCAGGTAGCTTCACGGCCGGAATGGTGTGACCACTTGACTTTGAGAAATTTGATTGACTTGTTGCGAGTCTTGCGTTCAGTCTCTTCAAGAATAGCAACTGGGTGCTCACGATAGGAGAGATCATCTTGGAGCTCAATGTCCTCGAAGTTGACGGTGCGGTCAGGAGTCTTCAAGCACTTTCAAAGCTGAGAGACATGGAACACGTCATGAACATTTGCAAAGTTTGAAGGAAGCTTGAGTTGATAGGCGAGGTCGCCTCTCTTGCTGACAATCTTGAAAGGTCCCACGTATCTAGGGGCAAGCTTCCTTTTGATACCGAAGCGACGAGTACCTTTCATAGGAGAGACACGGAGGTAAACATGATCTCCAATCTCGAAAGCCAAATCACGGTGCTTACTATCGTAGTAGCTCTTCTGGCGGGATTGGGCTGTTTTGAGGTTATCACGAATGTCTTTGCACATTTCTTCTGCTTCTATGATTAAGTCATTACCCAAAAGCTGACGTTCACTGGTTTCAGACCAGTAGAGAGGGGTACGGCACTTCCTGCCATACAGAATTTCAAAAGGGGCCTTGCCCGAACTTGCTTGAAAACTATTGTTGTAGGAGAATTCAGCATAAGGAAGACAATCCTCCCATTTCATGCCGAAGGAGATCACACAAGCCCTGAGCATATCTTCAAGAATCTGGTTGACACGCTCGACTTGACTGCTTGTTTGAGGATGGAAAGCTGTGCTGAAGCGGATGTTGGTGCCCATGGCCTTCTGAAAAGAATCCCAAAACTTCGAGGTAAAGATGCTGCCACGGTCTGAAGAGATCACTTGAGGAATACCGTGCAGAGAGACAATTCGAGAGGTATAGAGTTCCGCCAATTGAGCTGCAGTGATCGACTCTTTGATAGGCAGAAAGTGAGCCACTTTGGTGAGCTTGTCGATGACAATGAATATAGCATCATTGCCACGCTTGGACTTAGGAAACCCAGTCACGAAGTCCATTTCAATGTGGTCAAACTTCCATTCTGGAATGGCAAGAGGTTGGAGGAGACCTGCTGGTCTTTGGTGTTCTGCCTTCACTCTTCTGCAGACATCACATTCATTCACGAATTGAGTGATCTCGCGCTTCATTCGAGTCCACCAATAAGCTTGCTTGAGGTCTTGATACATCTTCGTACTCCCAGTGTGGATGGAGAGGAGAGAATTGTGAGCCTCGTTCATGATCACTTGACGGAGGTCACCTTTGGGTACAACAATACGATCCTCGAAGAAGAGAGTGTCCTTGTCATCAAGGCGGTAGCACTTGTACTTGGACTGACTCTTGGCAATCCCAATCTTCACCTTTTTCACCATAGCATCAAGCAGCTGGGCTTGGCGAATCTGGTCTTCTAAGGTAGGAGAGACTTGAAGGTTGGCGAGGAAACCTTGAGGAACAACTTGCAGATTAAGTTTGCGAAAAGCTTCACAAAGCTCGGGTTGATAAGGCTTGAGAATCAGACTGTTGCAGTAGGCCTTTCTGCTCAAAGCGTCAGCAATCACATTGGCCTTGCCTGGAGCATACTCGATACTCGGATTATACTCTTGAATCATTTCGACCCATCAAGTTTGCCTTAAGTTGAGATTAGGCTGAGTGAAGATGTACTTGAGACTCTTGTGATCAGTGAAAATATCCACTTTTCTTCCCAATAGAAGATGTCTCCAAGTCAACAGAGCATACACAACTGCCGCCAACTCGAGATCATGAGTGGGGTAGTTCTTCTCATTAGGCTTCAACTGGCGAGATGTATAGGCAACAACTTTCTTCTCTTGCATCAAAACTGCGCCAAGACCTTGGAGAGAGGCATCACAAAAGACCTCGTACGGCTTGGATTCATCAGGCGGAGTCAAAACTGGAGCAGTGATCAATTTCTCTTTCAAAGTGTTGAAAGCAATATCACACTCCGGAGACCAAACGTACTTGACGTGCTTCTGAAGAAGATTAGAGAGAGGCTTCACGATCTTAGAAAAGTTTTCAATGAATCTTTGGCAATAACTTGCGAGACCGAGAAAACTGCGGAGTTGCTTCACGTTCTGAGGAGGTTCCCAATTCACAATTGCAGACACCTTCTCAGGATTCACGGAAATGCCCTTGGCAGAGATGATATGACCAAGATAAAGAACCTCATCGAGCCAAAATTCACACTTGGAGAACTTGGCGTAGAACTGATGTTCCCTGAGCTTATCAAGAACCAAACGCAAGTGCTTGGCATGATCTTCCTTGTTCTTCGAGAAAACCAGAATGTCGTTGAGATAGACCAAAACGAAGTCATTGGTGTAGGCGTTGAAGATGAAGTTCATCATACGAGAGAACGTCGGAGGAGCGTTGGCGAGGCCAAAAGACATGACAGTGTATTCATATGAACCAAAGCTTGTTCTGAACGCTGTCTTGGGAATATCTTCTTCACGAATGCGAATCTGGTGATAACCCATACGGAGATCAAGCTTGGAGAATACTTGGGCATCTTTGAGTTGTTCGAACATCTCATTGATGTTGGGAAGTGGGTATTTGTTCTTGATGGTCTTCTTGTTCACTGGATGGTAATCAACACAAAGTTGGTCTGTTCCATCCTTCTTCTTCAAAAAAAGAACACCACAACCCCACGGAGAAGAACTAGGCCGGATACGACCCATTTTCTCTTGCATATCGAGTTGCTTCTTCAGCTCCTTCAACTCTTCAGGTCCGAGCTTGTAAGGATGTTTGCACACAGGTTCCGTACCAGGCTCAAGTTCAATAACGAATTCAACTGGCCGGTGCGGAGGCATTCCTGGGAGCTCTTCTGGAAAGACGTCTTGATATTTGCAAACGACTGGAATTTGAGAGATGGCATCCAATTCACCTTCTCATTGAGAGAAAACAGGCGGATAGTATTATCCCGAGCAGCAAAGACAATTACATCCTCAGACGAATGAGTCAATTGAATCTGCCTGGCTGCACAATCAAGCTGAGCCTTGTGCTTAGAAAGCCAATCCATCCCGAGAATAAGATCAATATCCGAGTTACCAAGAACCATTGGGGAATAAAGGAACTTGTAGTCGCCCAACGTGATAGTAACATCTGGCACCTCCAGACTAGCACTCAAACGTTTGCCAGGAGAAACGCTATCCATTTGTTTACCCAAATGAGAAGAAACGAACTCATGCTTGGTAAAAAATGGCTTAGACATGAAACAATGCGATGCACCCGTGTCAAAAAGAACTCTTGCAAGAATATCATTAACAGGAAGGTTACCCATGATCACATCTGACGAGTCCTCTGCCTGAGCTGCATTCATCAAATTGACCTTGGCGTGCTTGGGGTTATGCTTGACCACAGCTGTACTTGCTGATCTGACAGGAGGAGGAGGAGGAAGACGCCTCTGGTTGAGACACTTGTTGGCATAGTGACCCTTCTGTTGGCACTTGTTGCACGTGACCTCTGAAAGCGGACGGTGGTACGGAGCACTCGATCTTGGAGCTTGAGACGAAGTCTTGTTCTGAAAGCCAGGGTTGGGTGGGTGGGAAGAACCACTGCCACCTTTGCTCTTCTGCTGATACGGCTGACGGAACGGAGGAGGAGGAAGCCAAAACTTCTGCTGCTTGGCCACTTGAGTAGAGGAAGAAGGAGTAACATCTCTGACTCGCTTCCTGGAAGCATCACACCTCAACTGAGCAGCCTCTTGCTTCAATGCCATGTTGTAGAACTCATCGTATCTCAAGGGCTCGAAGAGAACAAGAGCGAGCTGGATATCTTCTCTGAGACCACCCCTGAACTGGTATATCATGCTCTTCTCATCAGGCATGTCCTGCTTGGCAAAGCGGGCAAGCTTCTGGAACAACTTGTTGTAGTCATAGACAGACAAAGAGCCTTGCTTCAGATTGCGGAATTCCTCACGCTTGCTTTCAACCATGCTCTGCGAAATATGATGAGCTCGGAAATCTCGACGGAAATCATCCCAAGTGATAACACGTCCACCTCTGGAGTTCTTGTACTGCTGGAACCATTCTACAGCTTGATCTTTGAGTTGGAAGGAAGCGAACTTGACAAAGTCCTCAGGCCTGACGTTACTGCACTCGAAATGCTTACACAGATCCACAAGCCAATCGTCAGCATCGGTTGCCTCAACACAATTGCTGAAAGTCTTTGGCCCGTTAGCAAGGAACTGGTTGAGTGTAGCAAAGTGACTCTGATTGCTGCCTTGATTCCCTTGACTGCCTTGATTGCGTTCTTGGAGAATTTGCATGATCAGCTGTGTGTTTGCATTGGTTGCGGCCATCACAGCTTGCCATGCCTCCGGAGGAGGTGGAGGTGGTGGCGGATCAGGATTCGGAGCCGTGCGCGTTGGAGGAGCCATCCTGAAGAGGTTGACCACCATTAGCACATTGACAGATAAATATTGAAGCTGAATCCAACGGAATGAAAATTGCAACATATAGTCTTCACATCCGAACAAAATGAATGAATGCATTCCTCTTCAAATGGTCACATATCCATAAATTGAGAAGCCACGTAGAATTAAGGTAGAGAAATAAATCAACAAGGTATGGATCAAGAACGAATAATTGGTCAGAAAACCCAATCTCAAACCAATATTCGTGAAAGAAGAACTAGAGCTACTAGAATTCCCACCTATGAAACTCCCGAACCTTTCCGGTTATGCAATCAGGTGTTGGGGATACAGGGGAAGCATAATATCTCACCCAAACTAGCAATTCCTACATCCAGCTGTATCCATCCTTCAACACATAACCAAGAAAACTTCGGAAACCATCTACCTCAACCTTCGAAAAGCCTCCGTTATACAAGTTATGGCGATACTCCCGAACTCCCGCCCCAATACTGGGTGGCGTCGAGGTTATCTCACCAACGAACTGCATAAAAGAGATTTTTTATGTCGGTGAACATATCTTAAGTATTCCAGAATTGCAATGATAAAATTATGATGACAACACCTTAGAGCTCAACTCCCCGGGACACTTCCACCAAACCCCTGACAGGAGGCACCAAGACAGTATTCTCATCATAAGCCATCGGAACGATTCCAAGATACTCGCGTGATCCTAAAAAAAATTTAGTGAAATTTGAGAAGAGAAGAGTCAAAACTCTACGTCAGGATGCCTTACCAGAGCGATGAGGAGACTGGGAAGTAAAAAGAATTCCTAAGATCTCCGATATATAATTCCTAAGTGACTCAAAACATTTTTCTAGACACAACTCGGCTGCTAAAAACGATCAAGCAATGGGGCTCCTAAGGTCGGGGAAGGCTCTGATTACCAACTTATAACACCCTCGATGCAACTATAGCTCCCACGTGTCGAGGCACGACTTAGAGACATAATCGCATTGAAGGCATATGTCGCAAGTTAGGCAATCTTCACAACATACCATGTAATATGAATAATTAAAGGGGAGAACATAGTTGGCTTACACTCGCCACGTCAATCAAGTACATAAATAACATTACATCATCCAAAACACTCATGGCCCGACTACGGCGCCAAAATAGAAGAAAACCCAACATGCGACAACGGTCCCAATCACCCCCAACTGGGCACCACTACTGATCATCGGGAAAGGAAACGTAGTAACGCTGAGAGTCCTCGTCGAACTCCCACTTGAGCTCGTACTCGTCACCTGGAGCGGAATCACCTGGACCTGCATCTGGAGTTATAGTATCTGTGAGCCACGGGGACTCAGCAATCTCGCACCCTCGCGATCAAGACTATTTTAAGCTTATAGGAAGGGTAAGGCAATTATATGTGGAGCTGCAGCAAGCAACTAGCATATATGGTGGCTAACTTATTCGCAAAAGAGAGCGAGAAGAGGAGGCAAGCGCGAGCGAGAAACTAGAGAGCAACCTACGCAAACATTACTCCAACACCGTGTCCACTTCCCGGACTCCGCCGAGAAGGGGCCATCACGGTAACACACACGGTTGATTCATTTTAATTAAGTTTAGTTCAAGTTATCTACAACCGGACATTAACAAATTCCCATCTGCCCATAACCGCGGGCACGGCTTTCGAAAGTTCAAACCCTGCAGGGGAGTCCCAACTTAGCCCATGACAAGCTCTCACGGTCAACGAAGGAATAGACCTCCACCCGAGACACACCAATCAGACTTGGTAACCCGGTACAACAAGACAATTCAACAGGTTAAAACAAGACCAGCAACACCGCCCAAATGTGCCGACAAATCCCGATAGGAGCTGCACATATCTCGTTCTCAGGGCACACTCAGATAGGTCAAGCTACGAGTAAAACCAACCCTCAAGTTTCCCCGAGGTGGCCCCGCAGGCTGCCCGGTTCGGACCAACACTCAGAGGGAGCACTGGCCCGAGGGGTTTAAAATAAGATGACCCTTGGGCTCCGGTAACCCAAGGGAAAAAGAGGCTAGGTGGCGAATGGTAAAACCAAGGTTGGGCATTGCTGGAAAAGCTTTAATCAAGGCGAACTATCAAGGGGTTCCCATTATAACCCAACCGCGTAAGGAACGCAAAATCCGGGAACATAACACCGATATGACGGAAACTAGGGCGGCAAGAGTGGAACAAAACACTAGGCGAGAGGCCGAGCCTTCCACCCTTTACCAGGTATATAGATGCATTAAGATAACATAGCAATATAATGATATCCCAACAAGTAAATAAATGTTCCAACAAGGAACGGCTCCAATCTTCACCTGCAACTAGCAACGCTATAAGAGGGGCTGAGCAAAGCGGTAACATAGCAAATCAACGGTTTGCTAGGACATGGTGGGTTAGAGGTTGACATGGCAATTTGGGAGGTTGACAAGCAAAAGGTAGGCATCATAGCATTGGCATAGCAAGAGCGAGCAAACTAGCATATCAAAGATAGTAGTGATTTCGAGGGTATGATCATCTTGCCTGCACAGTTGTCAGAGTTGACTGGATCCTCACAAGCAAACTCAACGGGATCCTCGGTAGCGAACTCGTCTCCCGGCTCTACCCAAACAAGACAAACAAGCAACAAGGACAAAATCAACCACGTGCAAGGATCAAGCGATACGATGCAATGATGATATGATATGCGGGATGCGATGCGGGATGCAAAATGCAAGATATGACAGGAAATGCATGAACCTGGCCTCAACTTGGAATTCCAAGGGTGCCACTGGAAAGATGAGATGAAATCGCTTGAAAACGATATAAAGATCATCGGAATCGGAGTTACGGTTTGGAAATGGCAAGCGATTCAAAAATGACACCGGTCTGCGATTTACAGCAAGTAGGCATCTAAATGCAACGAAATGAACATGCTACAACCACCAAACATGACAACAAAATACATGGCAGGGATGCACACAAGATGCTTAACAAAAGACTAGCACTTAGCCACGGCCAATTCATCCATTAAGAGGTTCAAACAAGCATGGCAAAAACGCAAATGCAAAACAGATCTCAGACTTAGTGAAATTAACACTTGTCTGGAATTTCAGATCACGAAGCCCTCTTCGGAGCAGCAAAACAACATGATACATGACCTGATTAAGACAAGTAAGAACATGGCATGGAGCTACTCAACAAGCTTAACAAAATACCCAAAGTGACCTGAGGCCAAAAGGGGTCACAAAATATACTAACGGGCACACGAACATAGCAAAAACATAATCAGTTTTCAGACTTAGTGAAAACTGAGACATGCTGAAATATAACTCACGAAGGCATGTAAACGAGCTCGATGCACTCACCACGGTGCAAGTCATGGCAAGGAAAGCATGCATCCATTAAGAAGGCACAAAATACAAGCTAGACATGGCAAGAACAATGGCATAGCATGCACGGATCAATTACAATAACATCGGCAAAATCGCAAACGAGTTGACGATCTGCCCAGATTCACCACGAAGCAAAAGTAGAGCTCGATTGACTCAAGCTAGGGTGCCCCATAATTGCAAACAAAGACATGGATCACTAGGATTAACTAGAGCATAACATGATTAACAAAACTCCTTTACTGATCATCCTCAAAAGAGGCACGGATCACTAGGAAACAAGCTGAATATGTGGCATCATGAACTAAATAATCCCAGACTTAGTGAAAACTACTAAGTCCCTGAAAACTGATTTACCGGGTGCCTCACTTTGCAAGCTTGCACAAGTCACCACACACATCCTAAAAATGCATGGGTTGCACCTCTAGATAGATGACAAAATCCTTAACAAAACATATGAAGGACTCACAGGCATAGCATGCACACAACAATCATGGCAAAAATGACAAAAGTCTAAGATGAACTAGCAGATCTGACAATTAACTCACGAAGCCTCCTTCTAACAGCATTTCGGGCATCAAGATGAACTCAAATGAAAATGATGCAATGGAATGAAATGATGTACTCTCTGAGATGAACATTTTGATATGCTATATGCCCAAATCGGAGCTACTGATGCAAAGTTATAGAGCCGCGAACATGAGCATGTGAAGTAAAAATTCTGGGACAGTAAAAAAAACTACCTCGAATCAGATCTAGGGTTCCGGGCACGCAACCCGAGGCGCGGCCGGATCTGCACTGTAGCTCCTCGCCGGAAATGGCGCCTTGGCTGGAGGAAGACGGGCGGCCGCCGGAGGGAGGCCGCGGCCGGGGCGGATCCGGGCGACGGAGAGGCCGGCGCG